>NC_043705.1:95267719-95278637 GCF_006229205.1 Suricata suricatta | reverse complement strand
GCAAGAAAGATGTCAGAATCTTTTTCAATGAATGATTCACCTTTAAGTGAATGGTCACTAGTGCCTATGCTTATGATTTGCTACTTTATAGTATTTACTGATGACAAATTGCTCTTTATTGATGCCAAAATGCTGTTCCCCCCAAAATAAATTTAAAATATAATAATGGACTCTAATATTAAATGTAATTCAACAGCAGAAAGGATAATTCTTATTTTCTTTCTTTAGCTTAGTTCAGAATATAAATTGGAGAAGGCTTAAAACCTCTATTTCAATTAGCCTTGCTTATTCTCAGCACAGCCTTGAAATAAATTTATTGTTTCTCCTTTATATTTAAGGTCAGATGAAAGATAAGTTAGGATCTATTGCACTGGCTGTAACAACCAATAAAATATTTCACCGCAGTCTGGGGAGTACCTAGTACCTAGTCAGAAACAGTGTGAAACATAGTCTCTTTCAGAGGTTATTACATAAATACCCACACAAGAAAATAATGGATCTGCTCAGCTAAAGTTTATATGACAGAAGATAACAGAATGATATCACAGTTTAGGAATGCTTTTAGCTGAGCTGCTTCATAAATTGGGGAACTGTAGCATTTTAATGAATAATATTCATTAAATGAACAAGTATGTTAAAAGTAAAAATACTTTCACTAATAAAGCCTCCAATATATTTCATTTCGTGTACAGCATAAATACAAATGTTTTTAGACCTAAATTATGTAGAGTGAGGCAAAACCAGTATCTGAAGCTTCCTATTACTTTTTTAATATTATTTCTGTAGCACATTGATCAATTAATACATAAACCCAATTAATTTTCCAGAATTTCTAACCTTTGAAGTCATACTTTACATATTTTTACATACACATTTTCACCAATTTAATTCTACAATTTCATGTGTTTTAACAACTCTATACAATGGTGTAATTCCTGCCACAATCATGATATGGAATATTTCCATTGTCCCAAAATGTCGCTTTGTACTTGTTTGTATTAATTACTCCCATAATTCTCTACCCTGACAGCTGCTTTCCTGTTTTCTAGCCCTCATGTTTTAGAGTTTGTATTTCTACAATGTCATGTGTAAGTGGAATCCTAAATATGTAGTCTGCTGTTCTTGGCTTTTTAAAATTAATGCCTTGGGGTTTATTCATGTTGTATGTGTCAACAGTTTGTTCCTTTTTTTTTTTTTTCCTCCTGAGAGTTATCCCACTGTTTGCACACACATTTTCATTTCCGTGTTGAATAGATTGTGGATATTCTCACCTTGTTCCTGATCTCAGTATGAGACCTGCTATTGGTTTTTAGACATCCTTATTAGGTTGAGCAAATTCCCTCTACTTCTGGTGTACTGCAGATTTTCATCGTGAATGAATTTGGAAATTTGATAAATAATTTTTCCTGTATCTTTTGAGATGATCATAAGCATTTTCATCTTTGTTCTTTTGACATGGTGAATTGCATTCATTCCTGGAATAAACCTTACTTGCTTATGATTCTTATTTATTTTTGTTATTGCTCTATACCATTGGCTAAAACATTTTTGCAGATTTTTATATCTATGCTTACAAGGCGTATGGTCTGTGGTTTTGTTACCAGAGAAATGCTGGCCTCCAGGCTTTAAATGGGAGTAACACAATCGTTCTTAGAACTTTCTAAGTTCTGTTTTTATTTCCATATTGAGCACAAATAGAATAGATTCTGAAAGAATTTGTGAAAAATCGATGTTATTTCTGGTCTTGTGGGAAGATGTTTAACTATAAATGCAATTTCTTGAGTGAGCTTTTGTCATGTGTGCTTGCAAAGTATTTGTCCATTTTATATGAAGTTATCACATCCATTGCTATAAAGTTGTTCAGATACTTCCTAATTAGCCTTTCAATATCTGTGGGGTTTGTCCCTCTTTCATTCTTAATACTGGTAATTTGTGTCTTCTCACTTTTTTTCTTATCAGTCCAGTAAGTGATTTGTCCATTTTGTTGTTTTTTTTTTTCAATGAACCAACTTCTGGTTTCATTGATTTTTCTCTTGTTCTTACTATTTTCTATTTCATTGATTTCTGCTATTCTACAAATTTCATTCCTTCTACTTACTGGGTTTAATTTGATTTTTTGCCTAGGTTTTACTTAATCTTTTGTCCTAAGTTTTTCAAGTTGGAATCTTAATCATTAGCCGAGTCCTTTGATCTGTTGTAGCGCAGATGTTCCCTGACTTCAGTTTTTCATCTTATGATGGTGTGAAGGTGGCACACATTTAGTAGAAACCATAGTTCACTGTTGTAGATTGTAAGTCTAAAGTTCTCTTTTGGCCAGCGCGACAACAGATGCAGGATTAAAATAAGAGAGAGAAATGGTTAATAATGTCTGGGAAAAGACAAGAGCCCCAATAAGGGTCCTTGCCCTGTTTTTATTAGGCTCAGAAGGCTTACAAACATGGTGATGGACATGCACAAAAAGACACTGAATCTGTGAACATTAACTTGTGGAGGTGAGAGAAAGTGGGTCTTGAAGATATTCGGGTTAGGGGTTTGGGTTAATACAAAACAAAATCCTGGTGCCAGGCAGCCAGGTGGAAGGTTGTTCACAGCAGGCATGAGGCGCCACCTCTGTTATCTTAGCTAGCCTAGGGGATGAGGCAGGACATGTGACCTCAGAGTTAACAAGGCACCTTTTCTCTCTGGGTTGCTTCACCTGCCAGGCAAAGGTCTATAGCCCAATTTACTTGTTTATTTAACTCGGTCCTTTCTTCCTGTGAAAGCACCTTTGTGGTATAGTACTAAATTTGGGGGGCACTTTTGCCCTGAAAACCTAATCTTGTTTATTTCATGTACCTATTGGAGGCCTTTGTCCCTCCCTACTTTATTCTGGGGGCCTCAGCCCCCCCTTCTCTATCCTTATATGCCTAACTTTGTTTACCCAAACTTGGGTGTGAGCATCTTATGGCTTTTTATGCCTTGCTAACCCATTTATGTAACCCCGGGGTATCCATAAGCTTATTCTCCACATTTCACATTTTGGATTTTGATCTTTTCCTGGCAAAGTGATATGCAGTACCATACACTCCATTGATACTGGGCAGTGGGGGTGAGCTGCACCTCCAGTAATGGCACATGATCATGAGGGTGAACAACTGGCACACTTCCAACCATTTTGGACTGATACTGCCATTCCATTTTTCCTTATCAGTACAGTATTCAGTAGGTTATGAGAGATATTTAACACTACTGTAAAATAGACTTTGTGTTAGAGATTTTGTCCAGCTGTAGGTTAATGTTAAGTGTTCTGAGCATAGTTAAGGTAGATTAGGCTAAGCTACATAGGTCAGGGGCATTTAATGCATTTTAACTTAACAATATTTTAAATTTAGGATGCGTTTAGGGGCGCCTGGGTGGGTCAGTGGTTAAGTGGGTCAGTGGTTCAAGTCATGATCTCATGGTTTGTAGGTTCGAGCTCAGCATTGGGCTGTGTGCTGACAGCTTGGAGCCTGGAGCCTACTTTGGATTCTGTGTCTCCCTCTCTCTCTCTGCCCCTCCCCCACTCATGCTCGCTTGCTTGCTCTGTCTCTCTCCCTCCCAGAAATAAAACATGAGAAACATTTTATTTTAAATGTAGGATGGGTTTATTGGGATGTAATCCTATCATGTGTCAAGGAAGATCTGTATAAATGTTTACTGTCATGCATTTCTCTCTGTGGCCTGCTTTTATTGCACTCCTCATGTTCTAATATTTCATGTATTAATTTTTTTGTTTCAAAATATTATTTAATTAACATTTTTTTGATGTTCATTTATTTTTGAGAGAGAGAGAGACAGAGTATGAGAAGGTGAGGGGCAGAAACGAAAAGGAACACAGAGTGCCAAGCTGTCAGTGCAGAGCCCAACGTGGGGCTTGAACTCACAAACTGTGAGATCATAACCTGACCTGAAGTCTGACACTCAACTGACTGAGGCACCTGGGTGCCTATGTTTCAAAAATATATTCTAATTTTCATTTTGATTTATGCTTTGATACATTAGTTATTCATAAAGTGTTTAATTTCCTAATATTTTGAAGATTTTTCAAACATCTTTTTATTGTTGAATTCTCATTTCACTTTGTTACAGTCAGATAACCTATTTTGTATGATTCCAATCTTTTTAAATGTATTAAGACTTTTAAGGCCCTGAATATGGCCTATTGTGATGAATATTATGTGTACACTTGTAAGGAATATGTATTCTGCTCTTATTGAGTGGAGCATTTTATTAATATCAGTGAGTCAAAAATAGTTGATAGTGATGTTTAAGCCTTCCGTTACTTACTGATTTGCTGTCTACTTTTCTATCAATTACTAAGAAAGGAGTATTAATATTTCTAGCTATAATTCCTAAGCAGGTCAAGGAAGGCTTCACATTGGTAGTGATAACCAAGAGAACTGGGTTCTTCAAGATGTGAATAAGAATTCCACAGAATGTTAACTGCAGAAAAAGAATCCTAGAGTTAAATATTAAGAATCACAAAATATTACCCATTTTATAACTATAATAATCTTTAAAAATGCTTTTGTTCATAGATAAGAACAAGAAGAAATTTTAAAAAAGTGGAATTTGAGGTATTCATGCAAGTTTTTCACTTTGTTATTTTGTTAATGCTGCTTCAGTGGCTCATGTATGATAGAAGAAAAGTTAGAATTTAGCTTCAGTATATTTAGGTAATATACTGAATATATTTGCAAAACCAAAACTAAAACAAAACAAAACACAACAAAGAAACAAACAAAAACTTTCTGTGACATGACAAGTAGGTCTGAAGAAGGAAGGAACTGGGGAATTTGGCAATTTATTATTGCCAATTCCTTAAGAGCCTCTGAGTCATGGTAACGGCTTTATCCTGATGGCAATGGGAACCATCAAAGTATTCCAGGGGGATAATAATGGAAATTTGTCAAGACCATTTTGTAAAGGAAGTAGAGTATTGATAGCAGAAAGAAGCAATTAAGCATTGAGAATTCCTGTGATTTTACTGAAAATCAACGAAAACTTAAACAGGAGGGGGTGCCCCAAGTTGGGAAAAAGTTTCGGAAGAAAGTTCTTTGGGGATCATTTGTAGGTGAAACATTATACAGGAGAGTTCCAATAAATTCAGGCTTGGTAATAAGTTGCACTAGAAATCAGGCTAAAAATAAGAGAATTTTTAGTAGGGGATAGGAAAATGCTTTGTTCGGTTTGAGTTGTCTGTGGAACTTCTAGGTGGGATTCAGTAGACAGCTAGAAATAGAGCTTTGAGGTTTGGCACTGAATCCTAGAAAATGGATGAAAATTTTTAGAAAGGGAGAGAATGAATTAAGAATAGTAATTTGGGCAGCAGAATTGGATCAAAAGTCACAATGAATGATTTAGGCAGAAGAGACAAATCTGTAGCATACTTGGACATATCATGGTGTTTATTTTGTAAGCATGTTAAATTTTATCTAATTGATCCCATGCTGTTTCTGACCAAGATGGAACAAAATGAAAATCCTAGGCTTACATTTCTAGAATCATTTCCAGTTTGAAATGGTTTGGCTTATGTTTTGGGCCAAATCTCCAAGATTTTTTTTCCATTTCTAATTACAGGACATGATATAATATGGCTTTCTCTAAATTAAATCTATTAATCTTGATCTTACAAGTCCTCTTCCTTTCCCCTTCCCCCTCAAAAAAAATAAATTTGCAACAGAATTAGGTATGAACATGAGAGTTTGATTCTTTGGACAGTTGAACAATCTAATTGAATAAGCATCATTAAGTTTAAGAATTCATAATTGTGATTTTTCTGCTGAGTGACTTTCTTTTTTTCAAACCTGTTAGAGAACCCAAACTCATTCTCATATCCGCCTGATCTCCATTACTACATCAGCACAGATACGCCATTGTTAAAAATGCCCAAGTCAAGAGCACATTGATCTTTCATAGTAGAAGCAATTTCCTGTTTTCAAAAAGTTGTAATGAGATTTAAAAAATACAAACAAATCTAATATATCCACAGTAGAGATTACTGAGTCGGATGAATGCAGACAAACTGATGTTTAAACTGTTAGAACCTTTTCTAACATTCTATTGTTAATTTGCCAGCAGGATTTTCTACTCAAAAAGTGAGAATCTGGGATGAATACATATGTTCTCTAAAATGTATGGCCCAACCTGAAATATATACATAATTTACAATCATTTGAAAAGGGAAGGCCCTGTTTTATAGCCTTTTAAGTATTTTAGAGATTAATTTTTATTTCAAAATATGAGAAAAAGAAATGATTTCTATGAATCTAATTTTCTAATATTAGTTTGTGTTATGAGAATACTCAGAACCATTTTTTTAACCCCAGATAGAAGACATATGATGTTATTTAATTATTGAAAGACTTCTGGTACATTAAAACTTTAAGAAAATTTTTAGATTTTCAACTTTGAAGGTTTCTTTTCGATACTCAGCAGAGTTACCACCTTCTATGAGTAATAGCACAACAATAATCACAGAGATGGTTGAAATTGACCATCCATACTTCAAGTTATTATGTTTTTCAATTAATCATGAAACAAACTGAGGAAGGATATTTCTACGAAATGTTTGCAATATTTAGCTGCCCCCAACCCCCACTCCTCACAGATACACCATCTGTTTCATTTTATTTCCAGTAAGATCATCACACTTGCTGAGGCCTTTGCCACTTAACCACTGGGCTAATGAAGTTGTTTCCACGAAGGTCTTCCCTTTTCCTTCTAATGTGTTCACTCCATCTGACACATCTCTGCCCGATTAATATTCCCCAAAAGGCTATTTTTGATCATTTTATCAGGGCAAGATAGTCTTCCTCTAATGAGCTTTGTATCTAGAACCTAGGAGAGAATAATAAATATCCTCCAGTGAGAGATATGAGGCTAAATTATCCCAGGACTGAAACAGTAAACCAATGATTATTGATAGTCAAAGGGAAATATGTTTTCTTGGTGACTTTTTATTCTACATTCAAATTTCTTGAACTCTTCCTCCACAAACAAATAATAGATAGATAGATAAATTCTAATTTATTTAACAATGTGTTCCAGGAAGCTTTTATTACTCAAAAATGATAGTTAAACTTCATTTCTTACATCTCCTGCTGCTCCTATCCACCATTCCACTCACTAACGAAACCTTTCACTTAACTATCCATTAACTTTGGGGGTCTCTAAATAGACCTTATATTTCCAACACTCTTTCCCTTTGCTCATAGGGTGTGGTGTTTCACACAGAAAAGTCTGTGCATTTGATATCTTACTCCTGAAAAATGTCCATGTATGCTTGCCTAATTTCCTCAGACAGAAATAACATGACTGTGCCTTACGGAACATTATCATCATCAGTTTATACAAACCTATGAACTCTAGCAAACTAGTTCTAAACAGAAAACTAGTAAAGATCCAGTGGAACTTCTGACCATACTTATTCCTTTATTCAATAAACATTTCCTGGAGGTTTATTACCTTGTATGATCTACAGAAAATGTATACAATGCTGTCAGTGATTTAGCTCTTGCTTTCTCTAAGGCACAGTACTCAGAAATTGACAAACATCACAATATTTTCATTAATCCTCAAAACACTCTCAAAGATAAGTTTGATTTCCCTCATTGGCAAGATGGGGTAACTTGGGTACATAGAAGCTGAAAAGCTTACCAGTGGAGCCCAACTAGGAACTGAAGCACCACTGAAGACAAAGTAATACTGCTCTTCTCTTATACACATCTCACTTTTCTAAAGTTTATTTTTATTTTGAGAGAGAGAGAGAGAGAGAGAGAGAGAGAGAGCCAGAACAAGTGGGAGAGGGCCATAGAAAGAGGGGCAGAGGGGCAGGGTCTGTGCTGACAGCAGAGAGTCTGATGAGAACTGTGAGATCATAACCTGAGCTGAAGTCCGTGGGTGCTTAACCAGCTGGGCCACCTATGTGCCTCAGACACATCTCGCTTTTTATTCATGTGTCTGAAGTAGCAAGCACTGTTTCTCTACAGGTTCTTGAGGACTATACGATTTGCCCAATATTATTAGTTTAAGACAGCTGAAATCAGGCAAAAAACCTTTTGAGATAAGTTTTTTTTTTAAGTATGAGCTATCCAATTTATTAAATAAAAAATTATTGGATTATTCAATTCTGTGTTCTTTTCATGACCCCTTCCTGCCCAGTGATGTCCTTCTTCAGATAGTGATTTTGACTTCCTAGTGGTGAGTTTCTGCCAAATTAAACAACTATGCCATTTCGGATGTTTTTTCTTTTAATTCTTTCTTGCTTCTATGACTTCACCCAGCATTCTCACTGCATAAAGTTCCCCACTACAATTGAAGAAAAACTGTCAGTGTCCTAGCACTCCAGTAACTTTATAATGTAACATTGCAAAAATCTGTGTCCTCAGCTTCATTTATCCAAAGGAAGTAGCTTTGTTTGAGTTTTATTATGTATTTTTAAGCTAAAGAAAACACAGAAAGCAATGATTTAGTGTGCGGCATGGGTTTGCAAACACTGGTTCAAATTAGACCCGCTAGCTGACCCCTATTTCTCACCTGTGAGTCCTGCAAATAAATTATAAATGTTGGCACAATATTTATATTATTATTTTTATAGCTCACGATTTACAACCCTGGCTGGCTGTCCTTGAGAGGTTTCATGTATTTGTTACAATCTCCTCCGGGGAGGATTCATTGAATGGAGACGCAACACCTGTGCTCAAGGAAAATTCAGGCTCATTCTACTATATTCCATTTCCCAAGACACATTACTATTCCCCATTGATTGTGTGCAGAGGATTAATTATGCTGTCACTTGGGGTATTTACGTCCTTGGTGGTTGTATTGACTCAGTGACTTTAAAATGGTCAGTGCACGTCTTTGCAGTGGGTTGTGTTTTGGAAGCTGTCTCACAGCTGTATACTGCTACCAAACAGGCACTCTATCTGTATTTCAAAATAACCAGTGGAACCAGAAAAGTGTTCATCAGCTGGGTTTTTTTTTATCCCTTCGAGAGAAAGTAGTTTCGCTAAATTAACCAATATTAGCACACGGACCACAGATCTAGGCTTGCTCCCCAGTTTTCCCAGTTAATGGCTGGATGAGTTAGGGCAGGGAACTTACTTAAACATTCTGTGCCCGAATGTCCTCCACTTGAGAAACATGGGTGATAATAATGTCCATGTCAGTGGGTGAGGAGAGGAGTAAAGGAGATGAAGCAAATCACCTAACATAATGTCTAGGGACTGACAGTAAAAAATGTAGTCATCATTTTTATGCCATTATTACTACACATAGGGTACTGTTTAGGGGATCATAAATACATAGTCACTAGAGCAGTGATTGCAAGCTTTTCTATTTCCTTTTTCTTTTTTTAATGATATATTTAAGGGCTTAATCTCTAGTTATCTATTTATACGGTATATCTACTTTCTTTTCCTTGGACAACAGAAATAAATGACCATCATTCAAATTATTCCTTCCCAGACATTTCTCCCCCTTTTTTCACTACCTTATGTAAAAGCTATGCTCAAATAATTGTGAGTTTTGTAACTCTCTAAAAGTCGGCCAATGATTAACCTTGAAATATGGTTGTTTCTTTCTGTTCATATCATTTAAGAGAGTTTCTTTGGGCATACCCAACATCATCAAACAAATTTTCTCCCTCTCCCTGATACAGAAATAAACACAGGGACTTCGTAGCAGCATAGTAGGGTACTATATTTTACCACCTGGAGCATTAACACCCTAAGTACTGTAATGCATGCCATTTCATCATTTGCCTATAGTCCAGCAACAATCTTGTTTTCTTTCTTCAATCCTTGCCCTGCAGAGAGAAGGGCATTCTTTCCTAAACTATATATAAAGCACACCAGAATCCTATTCAACAACTGCTCAGTTCTTGCTATCACACTTGGAAGAAACAACTCCTCAGCACAGCCTACATGGCCTTCCCTGAGTTGAACTCTGACCTCTTCTCTGACCCAGCCTCCTGCTTTTCCTTCCTTAGACATTAGACTTATTACTTTGATCCTCTTGCCTTTCAAAGGCACCAATTTCATTCCTGACCCAGGATCTTTCTACTCATTTCCTCTCCCAGAAGCTTTTTCTCAGATCTTCAAAGTTTCCAAATTTATATCTTCTAGGTTTCTGCCAATACATCATCTCAATTGAAATACCTTCCTTGGCCACCCTCCCTGCAATAGTCCTTCTGTTTCATCAACCCCGTCCTCTTGCTCTGCTTCTCTTTATAATACTTACCGCTATTTGAAATTTTATTAATTTATGTATTTATTTATCTATGATCTGGCTTTGCTACCAGAATGTAAGCTTGAGGAAAGCAAAGATATTTACTGTTTTGTTAGTGGCTATGTCCCTACAGCTCAGAGCCTAAAACAGTGACTGGTTGGCAGAAAGTAGGTGGAATATGAATGACCTAAAAAAGAGTCTATGATGTATCCAGTCAATAAGTGAGGAACCTGAATACTTATTATTTCAAACACAGAAAACAAATATTTTGTCTGATAGTTAGCCTGCTTTTTTCAGAGAATGCAATCTTCTCCATTTATTGTAGTTTATCTATTTAATCGTGCAATACCATTTAATGAATAAGCCTATTATTATAAAATATATTTTATCATGAAATCTTTCAAAAATCTTCTAGATGAAAATTAATCTCTATGTATCATTAAAGTCATTTCAGTATTTCGAAGATTATATTATTCACCCATATAATGCCAAAAATCTGACCTACTATTTAAGTAAAAATTAATGAGATTTCTCTCACTGAAACAGTATTTTTTCTCTACCTGAGTTTTTAAAATACAATTGTAAGAATGTGAACTATTGTGACTATGATATCTTATTAGTGTGGCCTAATTTTAATTAGAACTTGAAGTTCTGTGGGGTAAAAAAAAAA
>NC_043705.1:95265436-95267619 GCF_006229205.1 Suricata suricatta | reverse complement strand
ACATGTATAGTTTCACAGGTCCCCACACTTAGAAAGATCCCCTCTTTGGTTTAAGGCTGTGCACTTGCCATTTTGAAAATCTTAGTTTGAACAAGTGGCCTTGCATTTTCATTTTGTACTCAGATCTACAAATTATGTAACAGGATCCTGTTCCACAGTTTTAGTTCAGGAATTTCACAGAATAATTTCACCTTGGTTATTCCTTATTGAATTATTTTCCCTTTGAAAAAGATATCCAAGGCGACTCAATTTTCCTGCAAATGTGACTCTTTGTTAGTCAACCCTCCTGTAATTTCATTTTCAATGGACATAACCTCAGTCTGATAGTAGTAGGCAAAAACTACTCTGTTTTAGATTGGCCAGTCCTTAGGTCTCACTTAAGGTGCACCTGTGAATTAACCTTTCATTGTTTGTTTTTCCTTTTCAGAAGAGTTTTTAATAGGATATTTTCCTTCCTCAGCCATTTTTCTCCTTCAGATTATACCAAGACTGTTAATTCAATTATTTATTCAAATAGGAATAAGAAAAAATAATTTGAAAGGCCACATAGATGTTCTAGGTGCCGGCATACTCTTCAGGAAGCAGTTGAAACTCAACCCCTTGATCAAAAGAAATGCACCAACCTAATGCTGCACTTGCTCTTGCAGTTATCCTTGTTTTATTGTTTATTTCCTCTTTCTTTGCCATCTAGAGTTATTATATGCTGTGAGTTGCTAAAGGGACTTTTACAAAAGCAGGAAAAATGCATTTATGTCATACGGAGGCTGCATGCTAATTACTAATCTGACAGGGTGTAATAAAAATACAAAAGCATCAGTAAAGAAAAAAATGAGCAGAATATGCAATTATTTTATGAAAGAGTTTGTTTCCTTGAGGAAGAAATCTGCACACTTACCATCTGCAACAAAGGAGATGTTGAACTACATAAGTGAATTACTCCAGCTCTGTGTACATGTGTAAGTGGAATAGGATGAACTTGAAATGACATTAGGTAATTTTTGTTATTGTCAAAAAACAAAAATAAAGAACACCAAAAGACATGACTAATATAGTGAACTCCAAAGAGGTATTTTCCAAATTTTTTCAAAGGGCTACAGTAATTCATTTGAGAAATCAAATGTGATGTAAAGTAATATGCATTTTCCCCACATAAAATATGTATATAAAGCTTTCATTATTTTTCATAAGCATATAAACTGAACAATTGGAATATGCTGTAAGAAAAAGGAAGGAGTACATTAAGATTCCAGTCTAAGAGTTAGAAAGTTTGTTACTAATAGCACATTAATCCAAGAAGTGAAATCATCTGGACAAGGTCCCTGGTTAACACTTAGAGTCAGTCTTACTTTAAGTGACCATAGAGTCTAAGGGTTTTCATGCCAGCTTCAAATCTAATATTGAGTTCTTACCTTAATTTTTTAAAGTCTCTTTTAAAGGTTTTCTGAAAGATAAAATTAGTTACTTATTCCCCTGGAAAGTTGCCTTGTAACTGGGGAATAAAAATATTACTTCAAGAGAATAATCTAATATTACTTCTCTCTAAGAAGAACAGGGATCATGTTGTTGTTTTAATATTAAGGATGCTTAGTAACAATAATAAGATAGATATTCGTTAAGAATGAGAAAGAATGCACCCTTGGAGAGAGGGAAATGTGAATCTGTACGAATCTTAATTGGTTTGCGAATTCCAACATCTAGTGATGTCCCATGTCGCCATCAGCCCAGAGCTCTCACCCAGCTGCAGAGAAGTGTTCAAAGATAGTGGTTTAAGTTGGGTTGGGTGCCAGAACAACGACTAAGTTAATGAGGTTGCAGGACAAGCATATTTATGAAAAGAAATACATTAAATCACATATGATGTTGTTATCTTTGCTCTTTCTCCTAAGGTCATTTTAGTCTTTGATTATACCTTAATTGATTTGGCATTGAATTCGGTATTCATTTGGAATTTGGTTATTTAATTCTTAGTGATTGTTTTTTAATAAAAAACATTTTAAATGTAAATCAAATATTAACTCTATTGAGCAGGTGTCGCTGAGCTCTGTTGTGAATGATCTGTGGTGTGGTCACTTCAGAGAAGCATACTTCTGCCTCCCTTACAGACTGTCTCCAGGTGACATCAGTTTGAAAGATGGATACAGTGGAACTTAAGCATGTCAGTGATTATCTCCCTCTATTTGTAA
>NC_043705.1:95247153-95265336 GCF_006229205.1 Suricata suricatta | reverse complement strand
GTTTATGAAATATCCCTAGTCCAGTGATAAAGTGAGTAAAGGTGAAAATCTATTAATGTCTTTTTTTTTATAGACCTGCACTAATTCCCAGTCTCTCTCCCTTGTATTTCCTTATGGCAACTAATAAATAAATAAATAAATAAATAAATAAATAAACAAATAAACCCTAGTTTATGTAGGGATTTCTTTTCTGAACTTATGAACATGATGGATATCAGCATCAACAGCCACGTCTAAACTGTTTTGGTCCCCAGAACATTCACTATGGCATTATCCTTAATGCCCTGCCTGCCTTATATTACGTGTCCAATCATGTTTACCTCTTTATATTGCACTTTATTCCTTTAGTGGAAACATATGAATGTTTCAAGGACGTTTATAATTACTATAGCAAGCAAGGACTCAACCACAGTACTCCTTTAGTCAAAAACTACTTTTGGAAACCTATAAAAGCTTAATTTAAATAACTTATTAATGTATTTATTTTGACCAATAGAACACTAAGAACCCTGAGAAATAACTTTTGTCTAGTATAAACTGCATTTCTGGTTATTTTCTGTGACTCTCACATGCTGATTATTTTTGTACAAAATTATTGGACATAGTCAAAAGTTACCTGATGAATGTCTTGACACAGAGAGGCTTTGTTACCTGCTTGGTGTAATTCCACATACTTCATTGTAGTTGAAGTTCATTCACATTAGAGGATTTCAGCTGTTTTGTCATGAAGAAGAAAAAATATAATTTTAGCCAACACCTGATTTCATTAAAAATTCATGATCTTTTAAAATATAGTGGTCTGTCTGTGAAGCTTATTTCACTTATTCTATAGACTCAGAACTTATCTTCCTTTTCAAGTTAAAGGGCAATGGCAAAATGTGTCCCAGTGAAAAGCTAGGCATTTAACAAGATGGTTGGTTGAGAACTGAGTATTAATATAGTCTAAAAGCCTTTTATCCATCAGTCAAAAGATTTTTTGCCTACATTATTTAATTTGATTCCCCAGGGAATCCTATGATAACTTTTTAATGTCCCCATTTTACAGCAATGCAAATTCCTACATGGTAAGAGGCAGTGTCAAATCTACTGTATATACAGTCTTTTCCAATAGGGCAATCATTAATGAACAGAGTAATTGGTGATGTGTAACTTGGTTAAATATTTTTGGGTTTGAATGTAATTGAACAACAACAACAAAAGTTACGAAAAATAAAATTGACCACAACTAATATTTCTGTCATGGAATCTTCCTGTCTTTTCATTTGATCTATTCAGTTGTTTTTTTTTTTAACAGATCATCTTTATTCTCATTCCTACTTCAGAGCTCATTTCTACTACTTGGTTTTCCAAGTGCATTTCCCACTGGAAATCAGTTCATTCTTTTATCAATTCTTGGATCACATTCCCAAGAGAAGGAAGTTGATAGGCTCATTTCATATTTCTGAATCAAGTCACAGCATAAAGCATTGGTTGGCCTGTTATTTGGTTGCCTTTGAATCACATCTATTTCAGGTTGACTCAGCTAGACTGAATATGAAGTATCATGTGCCCAACAGTGTTGCCTAAAAGTTATCCCTTCAGCAGGTCTATGGGATGGGCTTGGAGACTGAGAATAAGCTGGGCAAACAAGTGTGGGATGGGCAGATGAGGGTGCATACCTCTCTTGATACGTATAATAACAGAATTTAAAATAGTCAGGCTTCTCATAATTTAAAATGATAAACTGAATTCAAAGATACATTACTGTGAGGAATGGCAAACGACATGTGTTTCATTCAGTGCTCAACTTTCACTTTATACTCAGAGAGCTTACTCTCCCACTAAGATAATCACAAGACCAAAAATTCTCAAAACAGAATCTGTAAAATACCTGAATATTCCCTGGGGTCATCTCTGGATGAGGAGACTTGACTGTTAACTATGTCTTCTTCTGTCTCTACAATTTATAATCTTACTTGAATTTCTTTAAGAATTCTTTAAGAATTTCTTGGTTTATTTATACAATGGAATACTACTTGGCAATGAGAAAGAATGAAATCATGTCATTTGCAGCAACATGGGACTGGAAGATATTATGCTAAGTGAAATAAGGCAGACAGAGAAGGACAGATATATGTTTTCACTCACATGTGGATCTTGAGAAACTTAACAGAAGACCATAGGGGAATGGAAGGGGAAAAATAGTTACAGAGAGGGAAGGAGGCAAACCATAAGAGACTCTTAAATACAGAGAATAAACTAAGGGTGGATCAGGAGAGAGGAAAATGGGTGATAGTCATTGAGGAGGGCACTTGTTGGGATAAGCACAGGGTGTTGTATGTAAATGATGAACCACAAGAATCGACACCAAAAGCCAAGAGTACACGATACACACCGTATGTCTATATGTGAGCCAATTTGACAATAAAGTATTAAAAAAAGAGAATTCCTTAAGAATTTCTTAAAGGACTGTAACAGAACATTTTAAAATAAAATTACAGCATTTTAAGGATGCCTGGGTTGTTCAGTCAGTTGAGTGTTCAAGTCTTGGTTTCATCTCATGATTTGTGAGTTCAAACCCCACATTGGGCTCCATGCTATCAATGAGGAGCCTACTTGGGATTCTCTCTCTCTTCCTCCCTCTCTGGCCCTTTCCCACTTGTACTCTTTCTCTCTCTCACAAAAATAAATAATTTAAAAAATACATAATTTTAGCTACCCTGATATAAACCTGACTTTTACAGTTGAGGTGTAGAGAGATCCAGAAGTAATCAACTTGTAAAAAGCCATCCAACTAGTTAGAGCTAAGACTTCAAATACCTTGATTATCATATTTTTTAGTGCTCCTTAAACCACAGTGCTTCTACCCAAAGCTAAATTTTAAAATATTCTAACTTACAGAAACCATATGAATAGATATGTTTCAGTATGTTTGAAAACAAGGTAAACTAATTAACTAAATTTTCTCTTTTCTGAAAAAATTTTGTATATCGACTCTTGGGTAATTAATTTTCAATGTTTAGAGTAAGCCATTTTCTAATGGAAATGGAATCATACTTATTTGAGATACTTCTTTGATTCAGAAGGAACTCCAGCTTTGAATTCATATAGTTAGAAAACTGTATTCAATTTATGCATGACACAAAAGCAGATTTGGGTTTAAATGAATACTGATTGACATAATGTATTTGGGCTACTATCACAAAATACTAGAGACTGGGTAGCTTATAAACAATAGAAATTTCTTTCTCACAGTTCTGGAGGCCAGGGAGGCCAGGAAGCCCAAGATGAAGGCACCAGCACAATTATAGTCTGGTAAGTACCCTCTTCCTCTTCACAGCCTTTTATCTTGCTGTGTCCTCATATGAGGAAAAAGGCAAGGAATGTCTGGGTCTCTTCTCTAAGAATGTTAATTAATAAGGTCTCACCTCCTCATACCATCATCTTTGGAGGTTAGGATTTCAAGATATGAATTTGATGGGGATACAAACATTTAGACCATAGCACTGATGTTTTCTATTTGTTATTCATATCTTTTTATATAAAAGTAAAGTTCAGAAATTTTCAATTGCATAGCCTTTGTATATCTATTCCACTGGCTGGCTCCTCAGAATCACATAGAGATCACATAAGGAAGAAAGTGAAAGAATATGGAAATTTATTCCATTAGCTGTGTGGGCTTCTACTTTTCTGATTCTGGAATCATCTGTGGGTTCCCTGGGCACTTGGAAAAGTTCTTTGCTGCATCTAGGTCAGTAAGTTTGTTTAATGAGTCCCTTCTTTGTTCACTTTGCATTTTTATTTCTCAGAAAAGTGTGTTAACACAAAGAAATAAACAAACCAAAACCAACACTGCCACTGTTCAATAGAAATATTCTGTGGGCTGCAAATAGACTTTCCAGTTTTCTAGTGGCCACATTTCAGAAGTAAAAAGAAATAGGAAATTAACTTTAGTAATATATTTCATTTTTCCACTGTATAAAAATGTTTCAATCTCAACATATAGTCAGTATAACATTGATAAGATTATTTTATATTCCTTTTTTCATGCTAAGTCTTTGCAATCCAGTGCATGTTTTACTCTTACAAGGCTTCTCAATTTTAACTAGCCCCATTTCACACACCCGTAAGTCAAAAGTGGTTCTGGGCTGCCACACTGGATAGCTCTAACTTTGCACTTCTGAACATTTCCTGAGGCCAATATATATCTTACTCTAATTGTACAAGAAAAATGTATTGCTGTACTACTAGTCACAATTTTTTAAATGATTTAAATTTTGCATTTGTAGTAATAACTACATGTAACGTGCAGGATAGATATGTAACATGATCTCAGTTTTGTAAAAAGTAGATATAAACATATGTAGAGGGATTCAGACATAGATACTAATTTCTAAGTGTTTCTTCTAGGTAACAGGATTGGAAGAGTAGGGAAATAAACTATAACCTTTATGTTTATTGTTTTTATAGGGTCAAGTATTAAGGAAGTTTTTATATCTTTGTTTTTAGAGCTTTAAAAGTAAGCCAGAAATTTAAGTGGATAATCCATTTTTCACCATTCATTTTATTGTTAGCTTTTTGGTGCTACCAGTATTGGACATTTTGCTGCTCTGTCCTAAATTAACTATTTTAAGGCTATCAGAAATTCAAGCAGATGCCACAAGTGCCCTGGTCTATTCACACTGTCCAAATAGTAGAAAAAATTTTCAGTTTTCATTCATTTCTACCATATAAAAATAATGTAGTAACTCCACAGAATTTTAAGTTTTGAATACCTTTGGAGGGACTATCCACCACCACAATCACAATTAAAAGGATAATAATTTAGCAAGCAGGACATCTCATTCAATAATTGTGTTCAAAATAGGTTCACTCTTATAAAAGGAGGCTAAAGGGAGCCCTTGCTTTTCTGGAGAAACAATAAGTTTATGGGTGTTTAAAAATATTGTGAGTGTGTTAGATTAATTTAACAGTAAAGATATTTATATGACTTAATCATCAAGAGCACAAATATTCCTGAATTAAAAGAAAACAAAACAATACTTCAGGAGTCTGAGCTATGACAGGATTGGTGGGAAAAACTGACTGTATTCTTAGGGAGATTAGAACTCAGAACAGTAAACAAATCACAAGAGCATTTAACTGCCTTCTCTCTGAGGCATTTGCTTATCTATATAAATTGGCCTTTGTTGCCCTGCTGAGCTGGGGGAGAGAAGTCAGTCAGTACCTGCCCCCCCCTCCCCCAGCTAGGGGTCCATGGGGAGACCAACAGCCCCTTAAACCAGGACCCCAGAATCCTATGCCCTCAGAGTGAGAGAAAATATTCCTGACTACCATTCCCAGGAATAGGGGTAGAGGTACAGGGAAAATCTCAGACTACCTCAGTAGAGCAAGAAAAAACAGAAAAGGAAAGAAACAAAAACTCTTTTAATTGGTCAGCAACTTGTAACTCCTTATGAGGTCTTTGTCTTTTACTCTGAGTTGAACTCTTTGAGGGTTCTGAGCAGAAAAGTGATAGGACCTGAATTAAATTCAGAAGTACCTCAGAGGCTAGTGTGTAGGGGACAGCCTGTAGGAGGAATGTAGACATACTGAGGCCAGTTAAAGGTCTTGGCAGTATCTTATCAAGAGAGGAAGATTGGATCAAGATGGCAGCCACAGTGGTGGTCAGAAGAGGTTACATAATGTGCTTCCTTCAAAAGTAAGCTGTTAGAATATCCTAACTCTTTGAATATAGGGTGTGAGCAAAAGGCGTACATGCCATCAAAAAAATTAAAAACATACCCCGTGATCTGGCAATCCCATTTCAAGGTATCTACCTTAGAAATAGTTTTACCAAATGGGTATGGAGGCTTGTACAAGAATATATAATTCAGCATTGTTGATGATTGTTCATATTGTTACCATCACAGGGGAATAGATGAACATCACAGGGTAATAAATGGACACAAGGTGGTATCTTTAAGTCACATATTATTATGTAACAATTAATTAAAACAGATCTAAGTGTGTTAAGATGGTCAATTTCAAACATAAAGTTGAGTAAAAAATTAATAGTGTATAACACTCTGTAAATAATAAAATCTATCATCCAAATATATAAACTTCAATAAATATTTAAAAACTTGAATTGGAAAGATATGCACAAATAGAAATAGATTTTCAGAAATGAAGGAAAGTTAAGAATACAGAGATGGGTATGTGGTCATTTGTTCCAATACTCTGCATTTCTCTGTATTTTCCAAACTTTCCTAAAATCGTTCAAAGTTTGAAGCCAAAACAAACCTGTGTAAACTAAATTTTAACCAACAAAATTGCAAGTCACTTGATGAACATGGGTGCCATTTTGTACAGTTTATTCAATGCTTGTAGATTCTGAGATTTTGTTCAACAGTTTTGGCAAAAAATTATTGAGAACTTACTATGAGCAAAGCAATATTCCTAACATTGAAGGAATACTCATAGAACACTATCCTAACTACAAGAAACACAAGCATCAGATTTTTCCTGTTTTTGATAGAGATTTCTTTCTCAAATGAGATAAGAAAGAAGGTAGCCAAGGTGGGAGAAGTATGCATTTATTCTGATAGGGAGAAATTCTTGAAGGGTGGGGAGAAGTGCATATGACATGAAGCCAGAAATGTATTCAGTTGTTAGAAGAACAAAAACAGAGAGGTTGCTGATTCTACAGAAATAGGGAAAGAAAACCAAGCATTTCAAGTGAGAAAATGTAGTAACTAAAACTAAATAGCAAAACATTTAGAACTGAATCTCAGACCTAGCTAGCCTAGCAAAAAAAAGAGAGTATTCTGCACTTTTTCTCCACCAGCAAAGCTGAGTTGCAATGCCTGAAATCTCTGTGTCATTCCTAAGACATAAAATTACCCATGGTAAGCCTATCATAATTAAATAAAACATGAAATGTTAAATAACATATGTATGGATATATTATGCATGAAAACACTTTGAAAGCTCTGCCATGCTACACAAATCTACAATGCTCACTTTTATAAATGCAGATATATGAATCTACGAATAATAATGAAAGCTGTTTTTTTAATGTACACTAACTCAGGCCCATGCATAATGAAATTAAACCACTTCTATGCCGTGTATTATTGAAGTCTTACCTTAGCCCCAAGAGACTTTAGTACTCATATTAACCTATATTACAGATGAATAACATGAAGGGTAGACAGCATAGCTTACCAACTACTGGACTTTCTACAGCTATTGGGTATTCATGATTCATCCTATGGATGGCAGTATAACTTGTGGCTGAATTTTAATTTGTAATAAAGGGATTTTGGACAACCACACACGAAGTAACCGCTTGTGCTAAAGCCGATCCTGTAATCGGGGGCTTTGGGTTCATATTCTGGCTTAGTGACTCACCAGCTTGGTTACTGTGGCCAACATAAATTCTCTGGGTCTCACACTTCTCCACTTCTCATTTGTGAAATTATGGTCACACTGACTATGTTAGAGATGTTGTAAGAATATCAAGAGATTGGAGAAGTAATGTACAACTTTTAAATAGTCCCTAGTGTCTAGCAAACATTTGTTTAAAAAAATTGTTTTAATGTTTATTTACTTTTGAGAGAGAGTGAGTATGAGCAGGGGAAGGGTAAAGAGAGAGGGAGACAGAATCTGAAGCAGGCTTTTTGCTGTCAGCACAAAGCCCAATGTGGGGCTCAAACCCCTGAACCCAGAGATCATGATCTGAGCCAAAGCCAGATGCTCAAATGACTAAGCCACCCAGGTGCTCCTAGTGAACTTTTGCTTATTTCTAGTACGTATTTTGAAAATTATCATCATCAGATAAGTATGAAGATAATGGGTCATTCTCAAGTTGACGTATTATTGAATTACAGTTAGGAGATAGGGACAAATTAGTAAACTTCCTTTAATCACATATCATTCTATCAGGAATAGTTTTATCACTGTTAGGTTTAAAGTATATTTAATACATTTGACATATTGCAATGTAAAAACTAGTAATATCCTTATTCTGGTGTTAAGCAGAGATGAATTTTGGTTGTTAAGACTGCCTTTTGTTGATGTAGACACTTTAGAGATAAGAGTGTGTTAACTGATGATTTAATTTTTATGGAATTTGATCTCATTGTTACCCTTCTCTCTTTGACTTCATTCTCCATACCTGACCTTGTGTTAAAACCTCACAATTATTGGAGAAAGATGCTTTGTGAAAATACAACTGGTTATCTAATGGTCCATATTTAATATAAAATAAAGAAAAATATTTTTTAAGATATACTAGGTAAATTTTTATTGGATTAAAAGTAAATCATGTTTTACTGATGATTATCATTATCACTGTATAGAGACATAATTTTATAAAGTATTACCTGTTTTATTGGTATCTATCGTTTCTCATGTGCACATGAATGAACATTGTTTTCCTAATGTCCTTTCATAGTTTCCTAAAACCATAGCCAATTTACAACTGGAAACACAGACCCTCCCTCTGTGTTATCTATCATTCCCTCAAGGCTTACCCTAGCACACAATAAGCACACTGATAAGTAGGCCTTGGTTTGCTTTTCGTTTCTTAAGTTTATTTACTTTATGAGAGAAAGCTTATTTTTAAAGTTTATTTTGAGCATGTGCACTAATAGGGGAGGGGCAGAGGGAGAGGGAGAGACAGAATCCCAAGTTGGCTCTGTCCCATCATGACAGAGCCCGACGGGACACTGGGCTCTACCACCTGCACTGTGAGATCACGGCCTGAGCTGACGTGTGATGCTCAACCGACTGAGCCATCCAGGCACCCCTCAATATGCTTTCCTTTTTTCCTAAAAACTGTTTTTTAAATATTCATTTATTATTTTGAGAGAGAGAGACAGAGCAAGAGTCAGGGAGGGGCAGAGAGGGAGACACAGAATCCTAAAGAGGCTCCAGGCTCTGAGCTGTCAGCATAGAGCCCAATCTGGGGCTCAAACCCACAGACTGCAGACCAGGAGATCATGACCTGAACTGAAGTTGGGACGCTCAGCCGACTGACTGAGGTACCCAGGTGCCCCACAATTTGCTTTTCTAAACCAATTTATCTCTCCATTTCCTTAAATGAATACTCCATGAAACTAGACTGCATGTATGTAGCTGTTTCACAAGAAGAGGGTAAATTTGACAAAATTGTGATCCATTCATTTTTACTCAAATACATAGATAATCAAAATGATCTAAAATTACCACTGTCGGGGCACCTGGGTGGCTCAGTCCATTAAGCGTCTGGCTTTGGCTCAGGTCATGATCTCATGGCGTGTGGGGTCAAGCCCCACGTTGGGCTCTGTGCTGACTGCTAGAGGCTGGAGCCTGCTTCAGATTCTGTATCTCCCTCTTTCTCTGATGCTCCCCTGCTTGCACTCTCTGTCTCTCAAAAATAAATAAAAAAACACTAAAAATTTTCTTAAAAATATAATTACCTTTGTCTCCTATAAAATACTCGTGGTTAGTTTAAGGTCTAAATCATTCATTAGTTCAAGCAGGATTGTGTTTTCCTATTATTTTAATTCACTTTACAGTAAAAATCTCACATTAAAACAAGCAAGCTACCTCATGATCTATTATGAGAACCAAATCTTAATGCCCCTGCAAAAGAAGGTCTTAGGAACATAAGACAAGGAAGAATTAAAGGAACCAAGACAATAAACCATTGAATCCATATTCATTTAACTTTTACCTGATCTCTCATTAATCCCTCAGTCTTCAATTACTCATTATTATTTTCTGTGTACATTATGGTTCCTGAAGAACCAACAACATGAAAAAGATATTCTATTTACAAAAATGAATTTGATCAAAAATTATCACAATATTTAAAAGTGCCATTAGGAAGAAAATACAGCACATAAAAGGAAAAATGGACTCTGAGATCTAAAAGACAAGGATTAAAATCCTGAGGACTCTTGTCTATGTGTCTTAATGCAAATCAAGATCTAACTCTAAATTCTTTACTATCCACAAAGCCTTCAACACAGAACACTGCAGATCACCTCTCTGAAATCCTAAGCACTTACTCTCAACTAATTTTATATTATATATGATATTGATCTCTATAGTTAGCATATACATTAAATTTAATAAAATTATATGTACAATTTAAGTGGAGGCTTTCCTACTAGACTGTGCACCACTTGATGGCAAATGCGGTGGTATCCTGCATGGTGGCTGGTATAATGCCTCGTGTAAGGTTTGTATAATAAATGTCTGATTTCTAAATATACAGACATAGTCGTTTAGGGTCAAGACAGAAGACCAGAAACACTGACATGGCCTTATAAGTTTACGAGAAAAATGTTGGTATCCCAAAGTATAAAATTAGTTTCTAAATTATATCCAAAAATAACCTTATACAAAAACAAAAATAAAGGAAAAGGAGAAGATTGTAACTTAAGAACTGTAGTAATCTATACAGAAATGATTATTTGATTAAATCAAAGAATTCTGACTACATGTGTTCAGTTTTAGACCCATCCTATTTTAACCCCTGACGTAGGGTTTGTAAGTTATTTTTCCTTCTATCTTCAGATGGAAAGAAAATAAAAGATCTTCAAGTTCTATTTCCTGGCAGAGAAACACACACTTTTACAAATGCACTAGCACTTCCAAATAAGTTATACCTTTTTACATTGTTTTGTGCCAGATGTCCAGATTTTACATCTGAATAATAATGAAAACTATGTATTTTTTGGAAACTTGAAATTTTGCTTCAACAGTGGAACATTGAGACGATTAATAACTATGCCAGGCCTCTCTGCACATTCAAATAAATTCATACTCACAGCTAGAATATTCTGTTTTCTTCCTGTTGCAGAGGTTAGCACATGCTCCTGTCTCACCCTGAGTATCTTCTTGCCCAGTTTACTAACGCTCACCTCCCTTTTGCTTACATAACATTTATTTGTTTTTTAGCTCCTTTTCAAATGTCACTTTATAAAAAAAAAATCCTCTTAGTTTCTTTGATGCTGAGATACCTTCCTTTATAATAAGCTTTCATAAATGAACCCTTCTTTCCTTTGGGACCCTTATCTTATTGCTAAATAGGAAGGTCACTTGGGTGATAATTTCATTTATACCTTGCCTCCTCTGTTAGATTGAAAGCTAGGGAGGTGATGATGAATCAGATACTTTATTCACACAGTGTCAGATAAATAGTTAGGTAGTTACTTATACTGAATAATAAACCAGAGTGATTTATTTTGGGATATAAATTAATTTTTAATGAACCGCAGTTTTTTCATTTTGATGTGGAATATATTCTGTGAAAGTTCCCAGTTATTTTGGTAATGGATTCAATATTGATCAATATTTTTAATTTGTCTTATGCAATGAATTATTGTGTTACACTCTTCACAAACCACTTATTATTCATTAAATATAAATATTATTATTGATTAAATATAAACAAATGGAAATATATTCTTATTCCTTCCACCTACTTCTCAAAACTAACTGAATTTTTGTCCCAAGGGAGCAGTAGGACTTCTGCTTCGCACTGTTATTACACTGTTTTGTCGAGGCCAATTTAGGAGCCAGGAACTCATGGACACTGTACCGGCTGTGGTTGGCTACAGAAGCTGCTCAGCCTAGCTTCTTGTCTGTTTAGCCAGGCTCTGCTCATCCTTCAACATCTACCTTTCATCTCATCTTCTCAATGAAAACCCCAAACTCTATCCATTCCCTGCTACTCCCAGTATCTGTTGTACTGTTATGCTGTCCCACACAATTTAGTACTTCCTTTCATAATGTCGTTGTTAGTGAGTGTTTGACATGTCTGTCTTGTATTCCTCAACTAAAACACTTACAGAATCAAAAAGTGAGCAAAAACACTTCTGTATCCTAAGAGAGTTCTAAGTACATCAGTGCCAGGGTCCAAATTGCCATCCAAGTCAATCACTACTCATTCGTCAAGCTTCAGCTCCAGATGCATTTGGGCTTAGTACCTGGCACATACCTGTGTAATCTTCATTTATCTATATATGTTGCTATGTTTTCCTTTTTTCTCTTTATCTCCCCAATAGGACACAGCTTGGTAAAGTCAGGGATCATGTTTTTTATGACTGTATATCCTTAGGATCCAGCACAGTGTGTAGTGGAGGATAGGGGCTCAGTATATATTTGCAAAATGAGTAAATTAATGACCTGTCTCTTTTAATTTGGGCAGGTGTAAGATCTTACTTTCTAATAAGATAAGAAACTTTGTGTAAACTCTAAAAAAATTGCATAAATCTTTAAACAAGTAAATTTTTTAATTGACATTTTACTCTGTGCACAGGGTATAGCATAGTGGTTGGGTCAAAGACTTGAACTTTGCAATCAAACCTGTCAGTGTTCTTGATTCTGCATGACCTTGAGAAGGTTATCTTGCCTTAGCCACCTCATAAAAAGTGAAAATAGGACTAACACCTTACAGTATTGTGAGAATTAAGCAATATAATGTGTGTAAAGATCCTGGCAAATTGGCACAGAATGAGCCTTTAGTAAGTTTTAATCAGTTACTACTATTAAAGTATTTTAAGGGGGGGAAAAGGCTGAATGTTATTTTTTGTGCTTCACAGATATGAAAACAATCACGTATTCCAGTTGAATATGCAATATACATCTAAAACATGTAACATACAAAGCCGAAACACAGACAAGTAGAATATCTTCTTTACACATCTATAAATATCAAACCACTTTGAGCTACTGTATGAGGGGCTGGCAAACTGTCTCCATAAAGGGCCAAATAGTAACTATTTTTGGTTTTGAAACTGTATTGTTTCTGTTACAGCTACTCAATTTTACTGTTGTATCATGAATGCAGTCACAGACAGCAAGAACACAAATGAGCCTGGCTGTGTCCTAATAATACTTTATTTGTAAAAACAGATGATGGGTCAGATTTGCCAATCCTTGTGCTAAATAGATATATCTATGTCTCACTATATAATTCTACCACAGGTAATAATTTAACATTTGTATAGCGCATTTCTGCAATGATGCCAAAACTTTAATGGGACTAGAATGCTTAAAATGTAACCTTTAAGAATTATTAATGCATAATTCAACCTTTATGCATGTTTGGATACATGTAATTTCTAGTCTCTATTGTGAATAGCTGTTTATGAAATACAAGATTTATGTTCTTTAGTGGCTGTGGGTAAGTAACATTTATTATCACCTTTCACCCTGGCATAGTACTTTGTGAATAGTAGATATTCAATTCATATATACATAGAGTAAAAACTAGTAAAAACCTCACAGCAACCTAGATATAATCTTGCTCATGTATCTTTAAAATCAACTGAAGACAATGCCACTTAGTGCAAAGATCCTGGGCTTTCAATCCAAGCATGTCCCTGTCAGATGTTCATCTTGCTGCCTTAGGTAAGTCCTGTCACAGGACAGAGTAATAATATTTACCTTAAAGCAATGATTGTCAGCCAAAGGACATTTTGGACCCTGGGGAGCATTTGGAGTGACATTTTTGATTGTCACAACTTGGCAAACTTGGCAGGGAAAGGGTTGCTACTGGCATCTAATGGGTGGGGGGCTAGGGGCGCTTCTCAACATCCTACAATGCACAGGGCAGCCCCAACTTCTCCCCAAATAATTATCTGGCCCAAATTGTTGATAGTGCTGAGTTTGAGATACTGTGACTTAATGGTCTGTGCGAGGATTAATTCACACTATGCTGAAAGACTTAGCAGGCTAAATAAGACCGGGCTAATAATAAAACTGATTATAAAACTGGTTAATAATAATACTGACTCTATTGACTGGTAGAAAAATAAAGCCACACAAATTTGAACACAGACATGTATAAAAACAAATGAACTAGCCATTTTGGGGGCTGGAAGCATGTTAATGCATCTTGTAGATTAACTAGTAAAATTGATACCACTCACGTATGTATTGACATTTGGAATCCACGTGCTCTTTGCAAGCCTTGAAAGGTTTTGAATGATACTTAGCTGTTCTGTCATTGTTATAGTAAATGTTTTATCTTGATGTTAGTGTCTGACTTGCTTTAAATTCATGTGGGAAATATGAAAGTTCTATTTCCTATCTTAAAAATCAATGACAACTTAATCAATGCTGCTAACAACAAGCCCCAGCTCTTATGTAGTGGAAAAGTAAACAAGCTGGAGAATTAAAAGTGACAGAATTTTCACATCAAGGACAGAGAGTCTACTTGCAGCTAGCTCTTCTGTGTTTGCAGCCTGAAAGGTTCCATCTGCTTGGTTCTTTCCTCAGGGGACTCAGGCACCTTTAAAGGGATAAGAGAGCTTCAGCACTGCAATAATGTTTCATATCATTAGGTTTAAATTAAGTAACTAACAGAATTCTAAACTGATGATGTATCCTGTTACACTGATAACATGGGATCTCCAGTACTGTTTTCAGAACCTTTTCCCCTAGAAATATCTCGGCTGCTGCTTCTGTTACCCATTTTTAGGTGCAAGTGAAAGAGGAGGCAGCCAGGAGGAAAAGCAGAAATATTTCTGAGATGGTACTTAACAATAAGAAAGCGCACGCGCACCCACGCACACACACGCACATACCTTGAAGCTCATGTTCTTGCTCAAATGCAAATACAAGTCAACAGTAGTCTACTAAGCACAGTTAAAAGTGTCTGAGACTGTGCCAGTCTGCCATTACATCTGCATATACAAACTCATGTATGTAGATGTCAGTTGCTACCAAATGGGTACATTGACTTGAAGTGATCAGTGAAGTGAAAGGGAAATTGCACTGTTCATGTACCACCTAAAAAGTCAGTGAATAGGGGCTTCTGGGTGGCTCGGTCAGTTAAGTATCTAATTTTGGCAATTTTGGCTCAAGTTATGATCGTGTGATTCTTGAGTTTGAACCCTGCATCAGGCTCTGTGCTGACAGCCGGAGCCTGGAGCCTGGAGCCTGCTTCCAATTCTGTGTCTCCCTCTCTCTCTCTGCCCCTCCCCTGTCACACTTTCTCAAAAATAAATAAATTTGAAAAAATTAATAAAATCGGCCCCAAATATATATATATATTTTTTGCCTTGCCCAATGAACCTATTTTACATACTGCTTCCAGATTGACCCTCTGTGGAAATTCTGATCCAATGCTCTTCTTTTCTCTAAGGTCAGGCTTCAGCCAAAATATCAATTCCCTATTGCTCCTATGACAAATTAGCACAAATCTAGCAACTTAAAAACAACATAAATTTATTTTCTGTGGATCCAAAGTCTGACACCGATCTCACTGAGCTAAGGTCAACCTGTGGTGTGGGTGCAGTACTTTCTATAGGCTCTAGGGCTAAACTGTTTCCTTCTCTTTTCTAGTTTCCAAGGGCTGCCTGCCACTCTTCTTGGCTCATGGCCCCTTCCTCTTATGTCAAAGACAGCACAATGAGGCCTAGTGCACTCCTGTTACCATTTCTCTGATTTTTCATAATCACAACTTCCTCTAACTCTTGTAAGGACCCTTGTGATTACATTGAGTCTACCTAAGTAATCCAGGATAATCTCACTATTTTGACGTCTGCTGATTAGGCATCTTGATTTCACATTCAACCTTAATTCCCCTTTGTAACCTAACATATTTACAGATTTGGGGAGGGGCATTATTCTGCCCACCACACATGGAGTTGAGAATGCTTGAGTATCTGGCCCAGTCTAACTCTTCATTCCTGATCCCCCGGGATCCAGAGTCCATCCTCATTTTTTTTTTTGTGCCAAGTGCTTCATCCAACTGAACTTTTCATAAACAGTCCACTGTCCATTGAAGACTCCCTCACCGTTATTAATATTCTTCTTATTTGTAGATGGTTGTTTTCCAACTTCTTTGAAAATTTAATCATTACCCTTCAAGGCCTCTTACCTGGGAATCTTTGTAAATCTCTCTCAGGCAGACATTTGTGCACTAATTGAGATGATCTCTTCTACGATTTCAGTGTATTTTAGTACCTTTTTTTTTTCTGGATTCCCTAGGGCACACTTTTCCCATTTGGAAAATCATGAAAAAGTGGTAAATATATTTCATTAAATATTTGAAAGACTAAAGACCATAGTAAACTGCTATAACAGACATTCCCCGCACTTCCAAGTATCAGTGATTTAAGTGATATTTAATAGAAAGTTATTTTTTTAACTCTTTTTGATGTTTTATTTATTTTTGATACAGAGAGAGACAGAGCATGAGAGGGGAAGGGGCAGAGAGAGAAGGAGACACAGAATCTGAAGCAGCTCCAGGCTCTGAGCCAGCTGTCAGCACAGAGCCCGACGCGGGGCTCGAACCCACAAACGCGAGATCTGACCTGAACTGAAGCCGATGCTTAACCGACTGAGCCACCCAGGCGCCCCTAGAAAGTTATTTATTTACAACACAAGACAGTTGTTCTTGGCCTGCTAATAGCTCTTATCTATATAGATTCAAGAATCAGCCTCCTTCTGAGATGCCTGGGTCGCTTGGTTGGTTGAGTGTCTGACTCTTGATTTCGGCCCGGGTCATGATCTCATGGTCGTGGGATTGAGAGACTGAGCTTCGTGCAGGGCTTCACACTGGGCATGGCGCTTGGTTGGGACTCTCTCCCTTTCCCTCTCCCTCTACCCCTCCCACACTGTGGGCGCACGTGTTCTCTCTCTCTCTCTCTCTCTCTCTCTCCCCGCCCTTTCTCTCTCTCAAGATAAATAAACATAAAAAAAATCAAGCTCTGTCTCCTAGCTCTGTTGTTCCCATGCATATGTTGTTGTTTGCATCCAGAAGGAAAAAAAGAATTACTTGCTTTGAAAAAGCATGGCCTGAGGGCCACCTCGTTTCTGTTTATATTCCTTTAGAGAGAAATTAGTCAGACAGTCAAAATAGCCTGCAACGGAGCCAAAGAAATGTGGTCTAACCATGTATCCAGCAAAACCCTATTAACATAGAGAAAGAAGGTATTGGATTTGGATAGAAAACTGTGATCTCTGCTACAAAGAGTTAATGAGCAGTACAGCTCCTTCCTGATGCTTACACTTCTCCAGCCAGAAGTCACTCCTCCCTGCCACCAACTCATAGAGCATGTGACTATGTATCTCTCTACCCTTACAGTCTTTTTCTTTGTGATTTGTGTCTGATATCTGCCAAAATATAAGGATCAGGTCAATTTAGGGGGAAGTGTTACAAGTGAGTGCAAAATTTATACGTTACATTTTCCTTTTTACATATTACATTTACATGTTACATAATTACAAATTACATATTACAATTTTACTTTTAGAATATTTATAAAATACAAATATGGCAAAACAGAAAAACAAAAGACTATTGAATTGCTCCATAGATGACAAATATGACCCGATTAAACAACTAATGTATGATTCTAAAGTCTTCAGAAATATGTTTTGAAAAGATAGACATGGATCTAACGATGTAAAAAAGTATGAGGACATGATAGAAAGTGAGATTATGTCAAAAATGTTATTCAACAGCATGAAGTTGGAGTTAGATACATTAGATCTGCTTTTTTAAGGGGTGTGTAATCTAAGCAAATTAAAATTTTATTTTCTGCATTTGTCAAATAGGAGTAATAGCTTATAATATTGGGAAGGTATAGGTTAGATAAATTGTATAAGATATTTAGAATGTCTAATGTATACCTACTCCAAAATGCTAGGTTTATTGTTGTTGAACAAGGAAATATGTATTAACCTCATACTTTTGAGGCACATATACAAAGTATAGAAACAAATGGAAGTTTTTGTATTAAAAATGAAGTCAGAAAAGCCAAAATCCAAATTGCTGATATTTACAAGAACAAAAGAACAAACAGAAGATCTGTCAAGGTTTTTACATTTACAAAAACAAAAAGAAGGAAGTGCTTCAGGTTAACAAGGCCAGTTTTTTATTTTTTCAAAAACATAGCATTCCAAAAGGAAAACAAACACTTGAGAGAAGTGGTTGAGGGGGAAAAATATATAGCAGTGGAAAAATATAACTACCAAACTACCTAGATCCTCTTTAAGTGCATCTATAGAAGTACAGAAAGTAATAAAGAGCAGAGATGAGCTCCACTGTGCTCTTTGTTGTCAAAGAACATTGAAAATCTTGTAGATGATTCAAAGTCCACTCTAAGTTGAATGCAGACAGAATCAAAACATATTCAGATGGCAGTAATCAGGAGAGTAATGAAATATGTCATTGGAACAACAACTTGAAGAGCAGTGGTGGTTTGGGAC
>NC_043705.1:95208613-95247053 GCF_006229205.1 Suricata suricatta | reverse complement strand
TGGCTGTACCATTTTATACTACTTTTAATTGTATACTTATTTGAATTCCACCAATTGATCATTTTATACTACCCTTAAAAACTCAGATTTCTTGATTGGAAAAAATTGTAAGATTTGACAATATTGGACTTATATGGCCCAAAATATCTCTTTTTTTAAGTTAAAAATGTTTATTTTTGAAAGAGAGAGAGAATGAACATGAGCTAGGGAGGGGCAGAGAGAGGGAGACACAGAGTCTGAAGCAGGCTCCAGGCTCTGAGCTGTCAGCACAGAGCCTGACGCAGGGCTCAAATCCATGAACTATGAAATCATGACCTGAGCTGAAGTTGGACGCTTAACCAACTGAGCCACCTAAGGGCCCCCAATCAGGGGCCTGTTTGAACAGATCAGACCTCAAATAAGATGTTGGAAGAGCAGAAATAAGAATGCAAAGAGGAAGAATATGGTAGGCAGTGAGAATAAGCTTAGTTTTGGGCCCTGTGCCATCTAGAAAGTAAAAAAAGAAAAACTGCATTGTATTTTGAAACCAATACATGGCATGGGCTTATATAGGAGCCCATATATATATATATACTGGAGAATAATTCCAGCTTGGGGATACTTCTCATGATATTGTTATAAATATTGATAACAAACTAAGAATTTTGGCTCCTGTTCATGCTTCTGAAGCATCTGTAACTCTCTTTGGTGCTTTTCCTCTCTGCGCATTATGTTATGCACAACGCAGGTGTAGCTGCTCCCTGGAAGTGCGTGCCTATGTAAAAGTGACATCTTGTGTTGCTTTGACGCATTGCATTTCTGGTTTCCCCTGTCATGATTCCTCTGTTCTGGAAACTTTTTTGCTTTTAGTGCCTTTACTAAACAGAAAAGAAACACACTATAATCACTGCAATGTAAGGGATATAATTTGTGATATAAAAAGCTTTAGGCTCTTCTCTACCTTATTTACAAATTATATGATAGTGACACGTAAATCATTCTAGGGATGGAGTTTTATATAATTCACATTATCTTATAATGGGGTATAGGTCTAAGGAAAGTTTGATGTTTATCATTAGATTTAGTAACTATTATGATAATGCTTTAAGATAGAAAATGTGCTGATCTGAAATTACTGGAAAATAGCATGGTTTTTAGAAGCTAATTTTTTGGAAATGTTTTTTTGTCACTAATGAGGCAAATGTAGTTCCAGGTGTGAGTATATTCTCCTGTCTCATGCTACAGACTCCTTTCACTATGGATTTGAGCCTTGATAGCTATTATATCAAAACATGCCCATTCATATTGGTGGGCCATAAATAAGATACTTGTGCACTGAGTAAATTCAACCATACAAAAACCTGGAGAAATATCTATGTGATCAATAAAGTTAGTAATGAAGTTGTCATAGTTGAAAGGCTAGTAACAGAAATGCTTGAGAGGGGAAAATCTTTCCAGCACATTAGTAAGGATTAAGGTAGTGTGATGAAATCTAGAATAATAGGGAACAGAAAAGAATATATGATTGAAAAAAAAACCTAATGAATGAAACAGCATGGGCATATGACCACCTCAGATGAAGAATAAGAGAAAAGCCCAAAGCTTAAAGCTAAAAGAGAAAAGTAGGTCTAAAATTCCGAATAATAAAACTAGGGGACTGCTGAGAAGAAACACTCTGGAGAATAAAGAAAAAGGGCCTAGATCAAAGATAGATGATACAGAATCTTAAACGAAGAGGAAAAAAAAATGGCTGTCAAAGAGAACGGAAACTACAGAAACCAGAAGCCTAGTGTTAGGGAACATTGTTACATATCCCAACCCAGAAAGAGAATGAGGCTGAAGGATATATGGGAAGGACAGTTTCACATGTATAATTAATTAACCTGGTAAATTACAGCATCTACATACTCATCATTTGCTCAGTGCCTGTTGTCTGCCAAAAAGGAAGTGAAATACCAGCTGTTTGATGTGATTTAAAAAATGGGTTGCAGAATCAGACATCTAGGTTTGAACTGAAACTGGCTTTCACTTGCTAGGTGATCTTTGCAAGTTCCTTAGCCATTTATCTTGTTTCCTCATCTGTAAAGTGAGGACAGCTGCATCTTCTTTATAATGCTCCTTAGAGAGATAAGTGAAATCAGGAAACCTTGTGCCTGGTTAACTCTAGAACTTTAATTAACAATTTGTTGGGAGAATGGCACGTCCTGTTTTCAGTTCTTTCACCTAAGTAAATCATAATGATGTGAGGGATCAATAAGACAAATAATTTTTTAAATTCTTTTTAATGTTTCTTCATTATATGAGAGAGAGACAAAGCACAAGCAGAGGAGGAGGAAAGAGAGAGGGAGACAGAATCTGAAGCAGGCTCCAGGCTCTGAGCTGTCAGCACGGAGCCCAGTGTGGGGCTTGAACCCATGAACTGTGACATCATGATCATAGCTTCAGTACGATGCTTAACTGACTGAGCCACCCAGGCGCCCCAAGAGAAATAAAATTCTAAAATTGCTCCTGTATCACTTATGTGAAGGAGGGGAAGAAAATAACCATTACCAACACTTTTTGGTAGAAAGAACTAATCAAAGAAAACAGGGAAGAGAGTTTGAAGCAGGCCACTGGGCAAAAGAAAGAAGTTTTCTTTGTTTTACATGTTTCTCACATTAGCATATAAAAGTTGTGGTAGGAAAAACATTATATCAGTGCTTTTGTTTCAGAATTCACCCCACAAGATCAAGGATGATTTACTTGGAATAAAGTATGGGCTGTGGGCCACTTGCAACACCACCCACTGTGATACTGGTTCAAATTGTGACACCCTGGAGTCAGACAGAACTAGGCTTTCTGAAACAAATCTTTAGGTGTGGAACCCAATAGTCTAATGCTTTTAATACAGAGGAGTAGGTTTCAATGGTGATTGGTGGTATTTGTGAAAACAAGAGAGGCAGGTTTGGCCTTGGGCCCCTTGCTGTGATCTCTCCTGGCGATTCTGATAACATGTTACTGCCTGTATCCTGGCTGAGAATTGCTTCAGCAGCCCTTGCTTCCTGTAATAGCAAACTGGATTTGTGTTCCTGGCAAGGTTCTTCAACCTGTGCAATTATATACATTGGTAAAGGAGGTGACTACTTGAGCAGGGTCCAAATATATGTTTGATATTGCTTGTTAATGGTATGTCCAATTGGAAATAATGCTATCAGTTCAGGGACAAGGCAACCAAGGTGGGTCCATGGAGCACTTACTAAGTAATGCCAATAGATGCATGGAGTGAGATAAGGTACAGTATACTATTATAGAAAAGTAGCTGATGGTTGGAGGATTAAGGTATGGGATCCATGAGAACTTCATGCAGCAGACGTTTAGGAACATAAAGAGACATAAGAAAATAAAATATAATTTGTTTAACCCATTTCTCTTTTATGATCTGCATTTTGATCTTTTCAAATAAGTGATAAGTGGAAGAAGCTGAATGTCTTCCACACATAGTTCAACAACTGAAAAATCTCTCGCTCACTTCTTAAGCCTCTTACTTGTCTTTAACCACTATAGTCACTTCAGTCTCTACTCCCAGCCCCCATGAAGATGATCATTCCTTTCTCCATCCTATTACTGCACCTTGCACTGTGCTGTATTTTTCTACAGTGATGTTTTTGAATGTTTGTTGTATGCCCTAGAAAGTGGTGCCCCCCTTAAAAACAAGTAAGGGGTCTCATTTATCTCTATTGCCTCCATTCTTAGCTCAGGGCCTGGCATATGATAGGAGATCAATGCATATTCGTTTAATAACTGAAGTTATGGTAAAAAGAAGTTGAATAAGTGTTCTTTGTCTTTAAAGAGGACCATTCCAATAAAGTAAAGGCAAGCATACAAATTACTATTTTGTAAGGGAGAGTAAGGTTAGAGTCATCAGAGATATCTAATTAAGGGGATTTCGAAAGACTTCACAGAAAAGATGGTGCTCAAGATAGGACTTAAGGAATTAATAGGTTTTCAACAAATGGAGTGTGTTCGGAGGAGAGTAGCTATTTCAGATAAATGAAACAGCATGAACAAAGGTAGAGGCAAAAACTCAGGGAATATTGAGTGAACAAAAGCAAAGGCCATTCTGAATGAGTTCATTGTAGGAATGGCAATTAGATTTTATCTCATATGCCATATATGACAACTGGTAGAGGACGCCTGTATCGAAAATAATTCCTGGGCTGAGTCTTAGTTCAGCATGCAAGAATGTCACGATCAATAAAAAAAATAGCTGCCATGGACTCAAGAGAATAAAATCTCTGAATTAAAGCTTGTCATCTCTATATAAATAGGAGAATAGTAACATTTTCCATCACTTATGTTGGCAGATACTGAGTATCAACTATGTGTCACACTCCAAACTAGATATTTCATGTAGCCAATATCTATGTCATAGCCAAGAAAGACAGTTATGGGACCTAAAAATATTATAGTCACGTAGAGAATATACTCACCAAACAAATATTTTCACAAATGATTGTATAATCATAATTATGACTACTACTGTTAAAGCCAATTACAGAATGCTGTATGATTGCAAGGAAACATGTCCTAATGTGAGAGTTGGATAAGACTTTCCTGACAAAGTGATCTTAAATGTTACCTGAAGAATCTCTCTCCCTATATGGGACATGGAAAAGCCAATGCCTCTTGACATCTTACCAAATGATTTTATCAGGCTCCTATAGCTTCTGTGTCAACATCTTAGATAAAGACTGGTTGAGATCCTTCCATTTCTCCTATTAACCTAACTTTCTCATAGTTAGAAATCTTTGATAAACAGACACAAATACATTTTCTTATGTTACTAGTTCTCATTATATTGGCCCTGGACCAGCCAATCAGTCTCATCTGGAAAATTGTTAGACATGTAAATTTTTGGTGTACCTGGGTCACTCAGTGGGCTAGGCATCTGACTTTTGATATCTCCTGCTCAGGTCATGACCTCACAGTTCATGAGTTTGAGCCCTACATCGGGTTCTATGCTAACAGTGCAGAGCCTCCTTAGGGTTCTCTATCTCCTTCTCTCTCTACCCCTTACAATCCCCCTTCTCAAATGTATATAAATAAAAATTAAAATTAAATAAATTAAAATTATTGAATTCTTGCAAATTCCTACACCACACCTACTAAATCCAAAAATGTGTAGGTAAATGCTAGCAAACTGTGTTTCAGCAAGCAGACCCTGGTGATTCTGATACACAATAGATTTGAGAAGCACTGCCCTGAAGTAAAGTACACATTTTAGAACAGAAGGAAAAACTTTTTAATAAAGGAGGAAACTGAAAGAGTTCCTTTCCCAGTGACAAAAATAACTTAGAGATATAAACTATATTTCTTATTGAACACTTCTAAGGCAAAAAGGGTTTAATGGCAATTTATTTAAAAAGAGACCTAACGAGAAGTTGGTTTCAATGTTCCATTTACTTTTTGTAGTATCCTAAGGAATATTATTAATTTTTAGGAGATAATGACTAATCATGACTGTTTTCTGTAAAAGAAAACTATTTTATTTTCTTTCCCCCACCTAAAGTGTATTTGTGTGTGCTCGCTTTCATAAAATTCTCAGAAAGGTAAAGAGAAACACATTTTAAGAAACTGTCACAGTAGAATGTAAGGAATTACCACAGTGCTTAGTTCAAAGGGCAAAGTAAGATGGAAAATATTACAAATATTTTACAATTACAGTTCTAAGTAGTGAAAACTTCTAGAGATAACTTTCACATCAGCAATGTATTGTATTGTAAAAAAGAAGAAGATAGAGAAAGGTAGTAAGAGCAATATTTCAGTTTTGGGGCACCTGGGTGGCTTAGTCAGTGAAGTATATTGACTTGATTTTTGCTCGGGTCATGATGTCATGGTTCATGAATTCAGGCCCCAAGTCAGGCTCTGTGCTGATAGTTCAGAGCCTGCTTGGGATTCTCTCTCTCTTTTCCTTCCCCCCTTCCCCTCCCCCTCTCTTGCTTGGGCTCTCTCTCTGTGTCTCAAAATCAATAAACTAATTAAAAAAAATAAATATTTTAGTTTTGTTTGATGGCAGAACTTTGGTCCTGCCAAACATACTGTTTTATGAGTAGCAAACTCTGCTTTCCAGAAAAACTGTGAGATTTGCAGTTATGGAAGACATCATGTCCAGAAGCGCCTGGGTGGCTCAGTCGGTTGAATGTCCAGCTTTGGTTCAGGTCATGATCTCATGGTTTGTGGGTTCAAGCGCTGCCTTGGGCTCTGTGCTGACAGCTAGCTCAGAGCCTGGGGCCTGATTTGGATTCTGTATCTACCTCTCTCTCTGACCCTCCCCGGCTCATGCTGTCTCTCTCTGTCTCTCAAAAATAAATGAAAAAATGTTAAAAATTTTTGAATACATTGTGTCTAAGTGAATTTTGGCTTTTAACTATTATCTAAACCCTCAGTATTGAAAGGAGGGTCACTACTACTTAGGAGCTTATTAGAGTCAAGATCTATGCATTAACACTATAACCAGGTGATTCACATGGCCACTAAAGTTTGAGAAGTACTGAAACCTTTGCATTAACCTAGGGCAAGACACTGGATAATTTTCTGGTATAACCACCCTTAATTTTTTTTAATGTTTATTTATCTTTGAGAAGCAGAGAGAGACAGAACACAAGCAAGGGAGGGGCAGAGAGAGAGGGATACACAGAATCAGAAGCAGGATCTAGGCTCTGAGCTGTTAGCCACAGAGCCCGAAGCAGGGCTTGAACCCATGGACTGTGAGATCATGACCTGAGCCCAAGTTGGACACTCAGTCGACTGAGCCACCCAGGCACCCCAAGCCATTCTCAGTTTCTATGGATGGTAAAGTTGTAGTATCAACCCAACCTGTTATTGCATGTTAATCTAAAAAAGGATAAATGAGGAAGAAAAAAAAGATAATTGCAAACACTAGCAAAGAAGACATTGCTGAAGTTCAACATAAAGTTACCAAAAGATTTAGAAGACCCAAATCAATATAAATAAAGCCTTTTGAAAATTGTTTATTGAAGAAGAATAAGTGATAACCATTTGGTCCATAAAGGTGCAATAGCTCTGGTGTTAAGAACTATCTTATGTAACTTTTCCCATTAGAATCCATTAGAACAAAAGTCTAAACAAATCCCTTTTGCTAAAAAGAAAAGCCTTAGGAAGATAAAAGATAATTAATTATACCTGAAATTTGCACAATGAACTGAGAGCAATACACCATTAAAAAATCAAAGGATTATTGCAGCCTATTAACAGTAAAGATGTCTACTGTACTAGAGAAAAATCTTAATTTTTACAGTTTATGACTATGCTAATTCCCCAAACAGATACTTGGGAGACATTTATGGTAACTGAGGAAAATTTTCTCTCTCTTTAAGCACTGGAATTTGCATTTTCTAATGTCACATACATGCTAAAACATTGTCATGGAGGGAGTAAGTTATTCAGAAGTAGATTTAGCCTACAATAATATCAACACTTTCATTTCAAGCTCATTGATTTTTTTTTTACCTTAATGAGTACTAGAATTAGTAGAGTACAAAAAGCCCTATATCGGTTGAAAATCTTCTCACAACTCAATTTAATTTAATTTGAAAATAGCTGTTTTACTGTCTCTCAAACTAAATTTAAGAAATCAAACAGAGCATTAACATGTTAATTAATAAGAGGTTTAGTGGGAAGGTAGGGAATGATTAGTTGCATTACGATTCCCTTAGATTTTCTCTAGGAAACTCATTAAAGGGCTCTTCAGAAGTGCTTTTCTGAAAAGATGACAAACACATGGTACATGTTCTTCAGAAATCTCAAGGTGTAAGGGCTGTGTCTGGCTTCTCTCCACAATGTTAAGGTTCAGAGAGACTCACCTCCATGGCATTTGATAAGTGACCTATATAGCATGTGCCAGTCCTGGCACATGCACCAATTTGGGATGAAATAGGTCATATTCAATGTACTCAATGTAATTGGGAGCCATTTTCTTTGGGTTGACTAAAGAAAAGATGTTCCATTTTTTCTTCTAGTAGTCAGAGATGAGGTGAAGAATTCTCTAACCTATATTTTATAGCTCTTTACATTTTGCAGAAAATTTCTATATATGTTAACTCTTTTGATCTTAACCACTCTGGTAACTAGGTAGGTTCACATAATTCACAGAGGAAGCAAAGTATAGTCAATGACTCAAACTCATGTTAGCTGAGTTTATGCATATGTTTATAAACTTCAGGTTCTTTTTCTCATATGTAAATACATAGTTTTCTAAAAGGTATTGTAGATGGCTAACTAATATATACAATTTTAGTTAAAATATGCTTTAGATATCAGGATAAGCAAGTAAAAGAGTGCCAGTTATGAAACTAGTACCCAACAACCAAAGTCTTTCTAGAGGAAGACTCCAGGATTGGATCTCACCCTTATACCAGCCAAAGAAGAAAGAAAATAGGTGGCATTTTACCAATGATTCTCAAAAAGTGTGATCTCCAACTAATAGTATGAGCATCACTTGGGAACATATTAGAAATGCAAATTGTTGGGATGCTCCCCAGATTTTCTAAATGAGAATATCTGAGGGTAAACTTGTTTAACAAGATCTCCCGGAGAATCTGATGCCTACTCAAATTTGAGGAACACTGTACTACAGGATTCATCATGAAATAAAAGCAGTTGATCAGTTACTTATGAAAGGATTATCTTCATGAGATGGGAACTTTCCGCTATTGTTCACCTGCGCATTCCTACCACATGGAACAGAATCAGGCATATATCACACACACCATAATTCTTGTTGAATCAGTAAACTATTCCTAAATATATGTTCTAAAAGCTCTTCTAAAATGGATACTGTTTAATGTAGCAAAGAATTCTTAATAGAGCAGGACTTTTGTAATAAGTATAAATGTGGGCATAAGCAAATAAAACTAAATGCATGAATAGCCAGCGTTATATAAGGTAGAACAGTTATTCTGAAATTTGGCTATTCAGAACTCTCCTAGTTATCAGAATTACCTTAGGGTGGCCCTAGTAGTTCTGATACATTCAATAGGTCTAGAATAGGAATTTAAAAATGCTCTAAGATGATAATTTCTATGGACATATACATACATAAATGCATACATATGTTTATAAACAAATACAACTGTATTTTCAAACATTATATACTGTCTATGCACTTGAACATGTAATTAAATGGGCACACATATTTTATTGCAAAAATAGCATGGACTTGTTCAAAAACAATTAAATGCAGAAATTTAAAAAGGAAAATTCCTCCAACCATCTCACTTTCTTCCTGAGGAAGAACAAATGTTTACAGTTTTGTAGCTTTTTCTGAACTCTAATTTGTGTTTGTATTAACACAAAACTAAATTCACTTTAGTTTCACAGAAAATAGAGAACTATTTATCCTTCTTGCAATTTCCAGTTTTTCATTCAATTTATCTTAAAAAAATTTTTTAATGTTTATTTTTTTGAGAGAGAGCACAAGGGGGAGGTGCAGAGACAGAGGGAGATGCACAGAATCTGAAGCAGGCTCCCAGCTCCCAGCTGTCAGCACAGAGCCTGATATGGGGCTTGAACCCATTAACCATGAGATCATAACCTGAGCCAAAGTTGGATGCTGAATGGACTGAGCCACCCAGGGACCATTCATTCAGTATGTCTTAAGCAACCTTCCATGCTAATACATAGTGGGTTAACACATCCTTTTAAATAATTATACAGTATTCTATAACATGAATGAACTATATTTTATTTCATCATTTCTCTTCAAGTATTCAGAACTAGAAATGACAGTATAATAAATATCTTCACAACATTTTTGCTGGAGAGGTTGTATAAATGGAATTCTGAAGGGAATAGGTATGTAAACTTAATTTAAATATCACATCAATTGAATTTAAATGATGATGATTTTAAATGGAGGTATATTAATGGGAATCACCAGGAGAATTAATGATATGAGAACCACAATATTTAGGAAGTTAACTTAGATAAGTAAAGGAGAGGGAGGTAAGGCTTCTGAATGTTGACTGTGATCTGGTTTCTTTTTATCTCCTTCAAATCCATGCTGTGGATAGTCCTTTCCAAGAATCTACCCTCATGACCTTATTTAACATCTAAATCTTACTTTCATTGTAAATGTGGTATAGTTGTGTTTATTTTGAAATAATTAAAGAAAATTACACACTACTTTAGTATCATAAAATCTCAAGTTATCTATTCTGTTCTCTAATTGTGCACAACTAATGAGATAGTCAAAATAATAAAAGAGGAAATACAAAAAAAAATATGGCAGCCCTTGATGGGTAGAAATTAAATTAGGCATTTTACCAAGTCTTTTCATAATTTAATTAAAAATGGTTTTCTTACATTGAATACTATTACATTATAAATCAGCTAATCAAGTTTTAAGTGTCTTTTAAAATTTTGTTTGATATTTAGTAAATAGAAATTGATTTTATTTTCATAATTTTATGTTTCTTTAGGGATTTAAACTTACTATTATAATTAACTGTTAGAAGAATAGAATTCTTAATATTCTTGTTTAGGATAATCTAGACAATCAATTTGGAATTACTAATTTTTAATATTCCTTTTTGGGTTATTATGTGTTTAAAAATCAATAATTAACATATTCTTTACTCTTCCTTTTATGTTAACGTGTTTTTAGATTTTTTTTTAGTTTCATAATCTTTAGTATCAGTTAAGAGAAACACATACAGAGTTATAGGGACTGTCAGAGTTTAATCATGAATATTTATGCTTTACTATTACAACTATAGATAGCAATAAAAAAAGTCACTTTGCCCTAGGTTTTAAGATTGATCTGGACATAAATTTATATTCCCTAAGATAGAAATACAGTTAATTGATGCCACATATCTATTATATGGTACTATTATTTATGACATTGATTGAATAAATACCTTTATTTCAAGCACATTTATAGTAGTTATTCTGTGCTGTGATTTTTTTTTCTTTTTTTTTATGTTTATTTTAGAGAGAGAGACAGAGCATGAGCAAGAGAGGGGCAGAGAGAGAAAGGGAGATACAGAATCCAAAGCAGGCTTCAGGCTCTGAGCTGTCAGCACAGAGCCCAACATGGGGCTTGAACTCACACACCATGAGATCATAACCTGAGCCAAAATCAGATGCTTAACCAACTTAGCCACCCAGGCACCCTATGTGCTATGCTTTTTCTAATCCTTGATAGAGATTAACCAATGTAATTCTCCTAACAATGCCATAAAATAGATGCTACTATTAATCTCATTTTTAATGATGACAAAACAGAACAATGATGTTAAGTTACTCATCTAGGGTTTCCCAGCTATTAAGGAGCAGATAAAAGATTCAAATCCAGGCATCAGGCTTTAGAATTTGCATACTTAGACAAAGCTGCCTCCCTGCACATTTTCAAATGTAAAACTTCAATTGAACAAATTAATTTTTTTAATATCACAGAAATTGGGTTCAAGAGACATCTTGAACATCTAATCTTGATATTTTATAAGTATGTTTAAAAAAATTCTTATCAGACAGATTGCCTAAATGGTTAAAGGAACAGAAAATAGGGAAGAAGGAAAGAAACCTCAAAGAAGTTGGAATAATTTTTCTAGGAACAAACATAATAAGCTATATAAATAGGCATAGCACAGAATACATAAGACCAGATAAATGGTTTGATGACCCATAATCAGAGCGTGATTCTATTTGAGGATGGAAGATACATTAAGATGAATTGGAGGGAATCAAAGTTAAAAACAAAATTGAAATTGCTTTTAGTTCCAAGTTTCTTGAATACAATAAACTGGATGAAATATCATAAACTGATTAGCCCTTGATGTACAAAGCATTCTTTTCCTACCTTTTTGGGAAAGCCATGAAATTAATTGTAAAAATACAATGCAAATTTAGAATATATGCAAAATACTCTTTTCTGACAAATTTAATCTCTATTGTTTATATAAATAGAAAATCAGAAAGTGCCGGCTTTTTTGCCAGTATCTACTGTCCATGTATTAGAAAGCTTCATCCATTTTGCTAAGAAAGGCTCTGTAATTTATCCTTTAAAAGCATAAAATTACCAAGTGTTAAGTGGTGAAATGTGTTAGAAGCATCATTGTATTAACTGTTTTCTGCCTAACAACCTGGAACTTAGATAAAGATTGAAGATTACATAGTTTTGATGATGTTTATCAATACCTTGAAGTTTTAAAATGAAATGTTTCCACAGTGGTTGACAAGGTTTCTATTTATGAGCAGCCCAGTAAGCTAGACTGCTCTTTAGTTTTTACCCAAACCTGTAATTTTGGTGTAAAACTTTCACTTACAACATGATGGGACTGAGGACAGGCTTACAACCTGCTTTCCCCACAAATTATAATTGGCTAAAATGGAGCAATTTGCTGGCATCTTATCTAGAGGGAAACATCAGAAATTAGGCTTAAAAGTAACAGACAAGGGGACATGTGGACAAATACAGGCTGCTCAAAACCCTGTCCTGTATAACTTGTATTAGTAACTAATGTGCCAGACCCCAAAAGGAGAATATGCATTTCACTGTGTTATACTCATACAAAACAGTGAAAGGAAAGCTTTCGGATACTAGAACATAAACTAGTATCATCCACACTTTCACCAAGCTATAGAACTTCAGTTTGTCACTCTTTCCTTAAACACCTTCTTCACTTGCCTTTTAAGGCACCGTAATCTCCCCCACCTCACTGGGATTTTTCTTCTTCATCTCCCATGTTGGTTATTTCTCATTCCCCCAATTTCTAAAGGTTGGAGTGCCCAGCACTCAGTTTTCCCATCTTTTTCCTTATAATCCATACTTCCTTCCTTAGCTTACAAATCCATCATATTAATATTAAGTATTCTGGTTTCTGACCTTTGTTACACCATGATTTCAGAAATGTATGTTCAAAATAATAACTTATTGAGCTTGCCTAATTTTTTAGAAGACATTACTCATTTAGTATGTAACGTTTTAGAAAATTGCAGAAGCTATGTCCAGATAAGTATTTGTTATCCAAATTATCACATGTCCTGACTCTGTACAAGGCAGGTAACATAGATTGTTTTATTAATATCAGTGCACTTCTATTAGGTAGAGGATGCTGATCCCATTTCACAGATGACCAGTTTTCCCAAGGTCACATACCCAGGTGTAATAATAGTTGACAAACAAATGTTTACTCTGTGCTCCCTGCTACTTTAGCTCCTTAATTTACTCACCCAATAGTCGTTAGGGGTAGACTGTGTTGTTATTTATATTTTACAGATGAGAAAACAGATTTATAAAGTAACTTACTGAAGATGGCAAAAGTAATGGGACAAATATCTGCAGTTTACTTTTTAAACTCCCAAGGTGCTGTCTCTTTTTCATGTCAGCATAGTGTCTTCTGAGGAGGCAAACAAGGAGCAATGTCTAGACAGGCTATAGAAAGACACAAGTAAGATGCAGTTGAGCTAAGAAAGGAGTAGGTACTGGATAATCAAGAGTTAACAAGAAGACTGGAAACTCAGCCAAGGAGATAAGCAAATGAGATAGACAGTAAGAATGAACTCTACAATGTTGTCTGATGAATCTGCTGGCAGGTCTCGCCACATGTTATCTACGTAACAACCACCCCAAGAGCTACTAAAATTCTTCCATTACCATGAGAACCATTTGCCTTGATTTGATAGTTTTTCCTCTTGGTAAGTAAGATCCATTTTTTAATAATAGATGACCTACCTTAAGAGTTCAATGCTCTCCTCTGATATTACATCATGTGCTAAAACCACTATAGGTTGCAATATATGAAACCAAAAAAACAAAACTATACTTTCTTACTATGATTTCTACTTTTTCTTAAGATATATTGTTAGTTTAATAGCATTAAGGTGATGAATTTAGATATCTTAATATACCTGATTTTAAAAATGTTATGTTTATATTATTTCTTTCATTTAAGAAAGTCATGTTCTATTTTCTATTGAACATCTAATATGTGATAGACTCTGAAGTCTAGGCACTAGAGGTATGAAATTATCTAACATGTTAGTTCCTGCTCTATAAGTTAATGGGACACAGATTAATAACAAATATTGAACCAATATATCACACACATACATACATACACACAACTAAAAGTAACATATAAAATAAGGAAATTCATAATTTCCAATGGAATGAACTCCAGGGATAAGGCACACTTAAAGTTAGTTGAATCAGCAGTTCCAAGACCTCGATCATTAAAGACCAATAGACATAAATATGCATATTTGGGGATAAACTCAACTGATGTCATAAGCCAACAACTCAACTTTTCAACTAGAAAGTGATAGTTGAGGGAAAGGACACCAATGTAGCCAGCTGGTTATAAGTAGTCAGCAAACTTTGGGCATAAATCAGTAATTTTAACAGGATTGAATGTTGAATCTAAAGTCTGTTAGTGCACCTCAGGTAAGAGAGTGCCTAATGTCCTAAAGATCAGTCAGGCTGATTTTGTAGAGCAGAAGGAGTAAATGGCAGAGCATTAAAACCCAAGCATTGGGCCTTTCTCAGTATAGGGACCTATGCAGCTACATTGGATTATGCCATAAAGCCTACCTTGCTCTGGCATATGGATTTATGAGTTAGCTTCTTCCCTTTCATTATGGACAATGTAAATAAAGTAGCTGCCATAGGCTAGTAGTATAACAGTACATTTTAGTACAGTCATGGTGAAAGTCTCCCACACATCCCTGAATTAAGTACCAATCATGTTTCATCATGGACACTGAAGGCTGTCTAGAAGGGTGTCTCAGCCTTAGGTTGGGGTAGCAGTTTAATGGGAAGGGGAGATTGACTTCTCTTCTCCCTGAAGCAGTTCCACATTTTTATTTTGCTCTAAGCTCAGCCAATAATGTAGCTGGCCCTGTGCTAAAGACTGGGGAAGGGGATTAAACTTTAAATTTCCAGGAGAGTTGGAAACCTTAGTATGGGACATGACAAAGAAGCAAGTGACAATGTTCATATCAGGGATGATTTATATTGCCAATGGGGTACGATTTTAATATTTTTTTACTTAAAAGAAGGCAAAACAAACATGACAAAATGTGACCAATTCTTCATTATGGTTGTTGACACAGGAAGTTTGTTGTAAATGTCTATAATTTTCAGTTTTCTTTTTTCCTTCAAAATTTTCACTAAAAATGATTATAAAAACATTGTAATTAATGAATAATTTCAAGCAATTTACCTAGGAGTTTGAGGCATGTGTATTTATCATATTGACTTTTAACCTTGTATAACTTGAACACTCTCTTCCCTTGTTGATTTTCCACATGGTCTCACTGTAGCTAATGAATTATCAGTTAAAATACTTCACCAATATAGCAGCATTCATTCATTTATGTATTAATTTCACACATTATTGTCTATGTATGCAGATACTGGGAGTAGAGAAATAAAGCACAAGAGTCTACCTTCTAAGATGCTTGAAAACATGTAAACTAAGGATTATAAAATAATATGGTAAGAGCAGAAAAGCCCAGCACGCCATACTATTCCTAACACATTGGGAAAGTACAAGAAGTGTTCCTGGAAAAGGTGATATTAAAGGAACTCATGGGCTTTACAGGATGAGTAGCAGATACCTGTACATAAAAGAGTAGGAAGGGTATTTCCAGTAAAAGGAACCACATATGCAAAAGAAAGTGGCATGTTAAGAAAGTTGCAAAATGTCCGGATTACATGGAGCATCAGGTGCATGTAGCAAAGTGGTATTAAGTACGTTTAGAGAGAAAGGAAGGCAGCAAACCATAAGGGACCTTATATGTCCTTCATATTTTCGTAGGACTTTTTCAATCTCCTCGGCACATAGACAGAGCCTATAGTCACATTCTGGCAAAAAACTGATGGGTGGAAATATTTATATAGATAACATATAGGCTGATAACAGTAGATTCACTAAACAATATTCATAAAACTTTTATTCAGAAAAACAGAAAGAGTCTAAATGAACCTTATATAAATCTAAAATTTTCCACAGTTTGAATGGCAAAAATCAAAGTTACTCGGCTTTATCTGGATTGGATCAGCAATCTGTATGAAATACGTTATATTAAACTTCCCCCACACCAGCCTATCTTCTCATGATGAAATGCTTCCTCAATTTGTTCTGAGTTACTGGGAAGGGCACTTCTCCAATACACAGAACGAATCTGGGAAATCAATCTTCAGAGCATTTTGCCCTTGAGCTATCCATATATGTGTGTGTATTTATAAAAGAGAGAGAGGGTTAAAGGTTTTTGTTTTTTTTCTCAATTGTTTATACTTACAAGGTATATCCAATATTACAGCAATGATGCATATTCTTAATAATTTCCAGGATGATTGGCTTCTAATTTTATTGTTTGAAAGTTTAGATTTCCTATGCAAATTTTCTTGAAGCAAGGGAAAAAGCTTCCTATTTACACACACACACATGCACACACACACTTAAGTATATAGATCTATGAGGCCAATTCAAATCTGGAAGATACATCGAAGTGAGAACTTATTTTGAGAATTATAAACTATGCTTATCAAATATAGAATATACAACTCTCAAAAGAAATAACCACTTGATTCTTAAGCAGTAACTACTTTTATGTGTCTAATATGATAGGATGATTTTTAGCTCTCAAAACACATTCTTAGAAGGAAAGGAAACAGATTTCTATAATGATCTTAAATAAGGATATTTGTGAGAACAATTGCTTTGTCTTCTCAGAACAGTGTTACTGAAAACCGAAGAAGTCTTGATTCTTCTTTCTCCTAATAGTCCTTTCAGACATACACTTTACCAAATCACAGTAGTTTAAAAACATTCTTCAGGACTGTCAGAAACAAATGACAATATTAAGTGGTTATGCACTGATGGTGTATGTTTTTTGTTCTTAAAAAAATCATATCACTTTCTTTATAACTCTTAACTAAATACTGAGCAGCCAATACATGGGACTCAGAAGTTAGACATTAAGGAGTTCTAATTTCAACATTGCCTCTTGCTGTGAGGATTAAATAGGATAATTCAGATAAAACTCTTAGCCCAATACTTCCTACTAATGAAATTTCATCTTTAACAGCCTACATGAACATTTGAGGGTAGGCATTGTTTTTCCAGCCCATAAAACTATTCTAGAAGATCACTAAGAGTCTGGGGTTTTCTGATAGAAGGTTGATCTTTGATGGTGTATCCATAAGGATTTCTGGATTATTCCATAGATACAGTCCTCAGATCTCAGTGGTCCAACCCCTTCCCCCAATATATTTATTTCTCATTTCGAGTGAGGGCCACTAAGAAAGCACTGCTAACCATAGTTACCTGGAGATCTGAGCTAGAGAGGGCACTCTGTTCCTAATGAGTTCCCAGAATTTACTTGACAAAGGAAAAAGAATGTGGTGAATGAATCATTGGATCTTAAAGTTTCAGTAACAGAGCAGCATGACTCTTTTGGTCCTGTGTCACTGGACATTCATCTTCCTTCAAACAGCCTGGAGGAGTAAAATCTACCATGTGCCCTAATGGCAACTATCATCTCCTTTTAGATTAACCATGAGGCAGATAATGAAAAAATAAAAAGTTTTCTTATTAGATAGATATTATGAACAAATGCATCTCTACTAAGTAGGAATTGTTTAATGTTTAGGGAAATTTTTTACTACCTATTTTCAATAGAATTTAAAAATTTCTCGCAAATGAATATGGCTAAAATCCATATTTATAACTTCCAGGGGATCATAAACAAACTGGCTAAATACCCAGTTTCTTTATTTTGTTTGCCAGGAATTCAGGAGACTTGGTAAGGATAAGATGCCACAGCACATCTATTTGGTAATAAGGCTTGTAAAACTGTGTTTTTCAAAGCTCAAACCTATCAAACTGATTCTAGTGTTTGCCAGCTCCACTCTCACATATAATTTTTCAACGAGGACAGGATGACAAAACACACACACACACACACACACACACACACACACACACACACCAAAACAAAACAGAAAAACTCCACACACACACATATAACCTTGAAACCCTGCAGCAGTGTGTCTGAGATGTTAATATGGAATGCAGGTTCAGATTGCAGATTGGTTTTGTTTTAGAAGCAATGAGACTGCCACACAGAGAAATACATTTAAAACATCACCTTAAGCGAAACAAACACCACTTTTCCAAGGTGCCTCATCATTAACCTTGGAATGTTGATATGCCCAGGAACAAAAAAGCAGACAACAAGCTGACAGTCTATGAGAAAGGCAAAGAATAATTGTGATTTGTGGTGTTGTGTGTGTGTGAGAGAGAGAGAGAGAGAGAGAAGAGAGGAGAGAGAAAGAAACAGAGGTGGAGGAAGAGGCAGAAAGGGGATATTTAGCCATGGTGATGAGTGATAGCTCCAAGAGTTTCTGAATTATACCGGGATCATAGCATGTGCAATGGCAGGGGCTTGACACTACAGTTTCTTATCACTTTATTTCAGTTATCCAGACCAAAGAATGGGGATAGGTGAGGATAATGAACAGGAGGCATAGGCAACCACTGGTCACTCCTGTGACACCAGCACCCATGGCGATACTATTTTCTATATTTAGGGCTTTCTTCTTCCCTGCCCCAAACACAAAGTAACCACTGTTGTTACATTCTAGATATCACTTCAGTTTTGTTCTAAAATTGTAAACATCTGAAGTTATTTTAAGACTATTTCGGTATTATTTGTAAGTGTTCACAACCTGCTCCTAAAGTAGCTGAGTGATCCCTGTCTGGATGAGAAGAAGTTGGAGCATGTTTGTCCCTACATACAACATTGCTGGCAGGTGAGCCAAGGCAAACACTATTACAGCGTGACTGTGTTGTCCTGCTGCACATTACATCAACAATTTGTATATAGCACAGATTTCCTGGTCCTGGCTGATAGCCCATTTACTACAAGTAATACTTGATAAAACACAGTTGCAAGACCGCAAGAGAATTTGGACAGTCCCTTGGAGTTTGCTAAAATGGATTTGGCCTGTGGCTCTGCTCCTGATAGCCAGCTGTCTTTTCACTACATTTCTTCTTCTGTGAATTTTATTTATAGCTTTAAAATGTTTTCAGGGATAAGGCGGTAGCACACACAAGGCATTTTCAGGGCTACGCCGATGATGGAAGCACTCAGAGAAATAACTGTTGTAGTTAGATAATCACTTTTTCATCCTTAAGGAAGCCCATTGTGAAGGAGCAAGCTGCTACTTCTTACTGGCTATTACATATTGCTGACAATGCCTCTTCCTGCTGTTCTTTTAAAGGGGACCTCAAATTAAACCTATTACACCTTAGATCCCAATTACATGGAAATCCATAACCTTTCTGAAATGTGTCTAAGCACTAACATGAACACCCACTCGATTCAATATTCCTACTAACTGGTTTAGGGTCTTGACATTGCCTAGTAAGAAGATTATAGAAATGCCTGAAGGACAGTTCTGGGTATAAAACCAAATGTCCCCATGAGCATTACAATTGCAAAAAAAAAAAAACCCTTCATCTTTTTATTAATTGTATAATTAATGCATTCTGTGTACTGATAAGAATAATGCCATGTAATTAATTTTTAAGAATTAAAAACTTGCCTTTATCCAGCCTCATAGTCTACTTTCATGTTTATAGCTGTGAATATAAATCCTCTTATCTAATTATAACATGACTGGTTTCATTGTTGAAACAAAGCAGTTCTTTGTCATTTTTTATTTGATTATGTAATATTTATTTTATTATATTAGTGTTAATCTACACAGAAAAAAAAATAAGACCCAAGGACTTAAAATTTTAAGTCATCCAAAGCTTATCAGAAAAATGCCATGCTACTTTGGATAAGGTATGATATTTCATTTGTTTTCTGTGTCTGTTTTTGTCTTCCATGATTACCCATTCTGTTTACCAAAAGGCTCAATTAGCATTTGAATAGTGAGCCAGAGAGCAGACAGGTTGAGAATTCTTAGAGAACTAATTTGGCAGTCCTTCTCCTTTCCCCCCTTCTCCCTTCATAGCCTTTTCTTTGCCTCTAATCAAGCTGCAGTTATTAAAGCTAGAATAAAAGACCTGATTTTCCATTACATTGATGCATGCTGAACAGAGCCTTGATTTGCTTTTTCTTTCAGCAATGCTAATTGGACTCAAAGGAAATATTTAGTTTATAATAGCGAATGAAGAATTCATTTAATTTTAGGGAAGGGGAAAGTCAGCGATGGAACTAGCCTATATATATACTTTTTTCCCGCAACTGTTTCTTTCCTTTAAGAGTATTTATCATAATACTTTCATAAATACCAGGGTTATTTAATTATCAATGTTAATAGCCTCAGGTTAGGGAAATTTTTCTGATTTCTGCTTGGAAGGAAAAAAAATAAATAATGTGTTTATAAAACCTCCTTCTAGCTGGGACTGATCAATGTATAACAAAGACTTAATTTAAGTACATTTGTCTTCAAGGTCTGTTTTCTCTTCAGGTAGCAGTGTGTCTTCTGAACTAAGTGCTCATCACCATTCTCCCTATCAGATAATGGGCTGGTGTTCAGGGGACCACGCTGCTGAGATAGAACAAGTGAGAAACTTTGGACAAAGAAGCATGGTTAATATTATATTAGAATGTCATATCATATTCTGGTTCTCATATGAGAGGAGGAGGAAGAGCTCATTTTAAAAGTATCAGTCAACAATAATAGAGTTGCTGTTCAAAAGAAGAAAAGCAAATTTTCAAGCAGTAGAAGAGATTTTTGATATACTAAGTTCTATATATCGTGTTGTTTAGATACTACATAAAGATTAAAAGCAAATTCTTCATTTACAGAAATGTTTTCCCCTATGTCAATGTGCAAAGCTTCCAAGAATGTTCTATCATTATACAGGTGTTTATATTTTCATCTAATATATCCCTCCAATTATAGATTTGGCAGGACTCTCTTGCCAACTCTTTAACAGAACCAAAACAAGACTGCATTTGAACATTTATGATTTAACTTCTCACTTGTTGAAATGAAGCCCTCCACCCACTCTAGTCATATCAAAGTACTTTTACTTCTCAGAAAGCATCATACTGTTGACTCTGGGCCTCTGAATATATTCTTCTATGTTTTTGGAAACCTTGCTTTCCCCATTGTGTTTGGCTTCCTTCTGTTTATTCTTCAGGAGTCAGACTAAAAATTACTTCCTCTTGTCTTCCCTGGTCCTCTCTGCCAAATCGCATTAAAATATCACACAAAATATCCATACTATATATAACTTTAGGTTCTTTAACACATGTAGTCTAGCACTTCCCCCACTCTGTGGTGACACTTTTTCTTGTAGAATCTCTCACTACAGCCTCTGGGAACTAGCTGGAACCTGTCTTATTGATTCTTGTGTTGTCAGTGGCTAGCATAATGCTTGGCAGAGTGGGCTTTTGATAAATTTGTGTAGAATATAAGATTTAGTTCGACTTGGAAAAGGGGAAAATGTAAAGTGAAATTTTGATAAACAAATGATCAGGTTTTGATAATCTGTAACATTAAGCTACCTCACAACTTTAAATCATATTATTGGCAAATGACATTTATTAAAACATGTATTAGCTATTACTTTTTAATGTATTTCATATGTATATCTTTATTTAAATCACTGGAGCTCTCTTCTTCCTCCGTATAAACACTGGAAACTATCTTAATCAGATTAATAACTCCCCAAAACATAATTATAGTCTAGACCTCTCATCTGAGCCCCAGATTCCTTTATCCATTTACCTATGTGACATCTTCTTGGAGATATCTCAAAGGTATTTTTTCCATAGGTCCCAACAGAAGATCATTCTTCTACCCCCAAACACCTAGACTCTTCCCAGTGTGTGTGTGTGTGTGTGTGTGTGTTTTCCTTCAGTGAGTGGCAGTATCATCCATCCAGTTGGGCATATCAGAAATCTTAGAGTCATTCTGGCACGTATCTTTACTTAATTGCTCCTATCCAACATTAAACATCCCACCTTGTTAACAGACAGCTTTGTGGTCTAAGCTACTTACCTGACCTACCCCAACTGGTTTACGTAAATCTTTTATTGTGCCAAATTTGAGTTCTTCATCTTCTTCATTAAAAACCTTTTTAAAGTTTTTTTATGTTTATTTATTCTTGAGAGAGAGAGAGAGAGCGCGCGCATGCCCGCGCGCGCATGAGTGGGGGAGGGGCAGAGAGAGAGGGAGACAGATCCAAAGCAGGCTCCAGGCTCTGCTGTGAGCTGTCAGCACAGAGCCCAAAGTGGGGCTCGAACTCATGAACCGTGAGATCATGACCTGAGCCAAAGTCAGATGCTAAACCAACTGAGCCACCCAGGAGCTCCCATTAAAAACCTTTAATGTTGTCCCGTTGCTCTTAGGTTTCAAATAAGGCTAATTAACTTCATTCATAGCACTCTGTGTAGTTTAGCTCCTATCTACCCTCTAGTCTTATGTTATATATCATGCTCCTCATTACTTTTCCTCCTCTAGTCACACATTTTAAAGAGCCCTGCTTTTAAAGTGTACTGTGCTAGGAGCTTTAGTTATTCAATAACAATTTGTCAAATAAATGAACTATTCAGAAAGCTGGGTGTTTGGTAACATGGGAAAAAAAACCCCTTTGTATTGAAGTTATTTTTTTCTGCTTAAAAAATCTATTACCATGATTTCCATGCAAGCTTTGAAGATAAATTATTATTATGACAATGCCTAAAAGGTATCTAGTACTGTTATCGTATGAAATAACAGGTTAGGAGATACTTGTGTAACTTTCAAGTATGAATTAGTTTGTGAGGTGAGAAGGAGCCTACATACTTGAAGTAAAAGAAAAGAAGGAAGTAGCTTAACATTTTTCACGTGTCAAGTGTCCCCTCTTCTGACCTTTATGTCCACACATTTTCTGATAATACCAAAGAAATTATTATCTATTCAGTTTTTAAAACAAGGAATTAAAGTACCAGAAAGAGTGCATAATTAGCTTATATCGTATTATCATTGTGTGGTAATACTAGAATACAAATCTGTAACTTTTGGCTTCCATACAAATTTTCTTTATATCTCATACATGTACAATTTTAATGGCACAATTATAATGCATTTACCCAAACAAAATCATTTTCTCCTTGGCAGCCAAGTTTGTCAGTTTATATGTATAACAACTATTTTCAATTCTACTTCAAATTCATTAATAATAATAAGTCCTTGCTGGGAGCATATTTACATTTGTTTTTTAAGGACTTATTACTCACTTTTAACATCTTCAATATAATTCTATTTAGTTAATGTTTTCTGCCGGTCAAAACCAGTAAAAGCAATCTTTATGTACATTTGTTATATGCTAGGAGTGGGTTGAGTAGTGTCTCTCCAAAATTCATGTCTACCCAGAAACTCAAAATGGGATCTTCTTTGGAAAAAGGGTCTTCACAGATATAATTAGTTAATGATTGAGATGATATCATAATGGATTTATATAGGCCCTAAATTTGATGACTGATGTCTTTTATAAAAAGAGGAGAGAACATAGAGATATAACAAAGAGAGTTATATGAAAGTGGAGGCAAAAATTGGAAGTATGTGGCTACACACCAAGGAATGCCAAGGATTTCCAGGACCATCAAAACTAGAAGCAAGCAAAGAAGGATTCTTCCCTAGAGCATTCAGGGGAGCTTAGCCCCCGCAACAACTTGACTTCAGACTTCTAGCCTCCAGAACAGTTAGAGAATAAATTCCTGTTGTTTTAAGGTGGTAGCTTACGTTAATTTGTATAGCAACCTTAGGAAACCAACACAGTATACTGAATTACAATAATACATTTCACTTTAGGTAAGAGTTCAGTTGAGAGGTGCCTTAGGTATGATGTTTCTGTGAGCTCCCACATCTCCTACATTTTCCAAAGCAGGTGGGTAACTGACTCATTACTAATGCTTTAGTAGTTTCAAAAGAAGATGGACAGATTTCTTGGTGTCCCTGGACTTTTAAACCATGATGGATGAAGGAGACACACGTGCAATTCACTAGGCCTAGACCTGGCCATCTATTTTAAGCAAGAATATAGATGGGAATAAAACACTGAGTTATTTTCAAGAGGCAGACTGAGAAACCAGTTGTTTACAGGAGATAGGAGGGAAAAGTAGGACAGGTTGCTATGGAAAAGTTGTGCATACATTCATCCACTCTGCAATTGTCACCCACATCTTTGAAAGCTCAAACAGTTCAAAAACAACAACAACAAAAACAAAACAAACTTTTATAAGGATTGTATAACCCATCACAATTATTTAGAAAAATGTCCTCTGCTTCCTATTTCACACTGCACGCTTTCTCCTGTCTGTAGCTGAAAGTTTTTTTTTTCTCTCGGTTAACCAAAGATAATGATGACTTCTTCCAAAACATAAACCCATAAATTTAGGAGAAAAAATCTGGCCGGGAGGTAAATTCATTAAAACATGGATGTGGTACCGACCATGTCTGTCCAAAGTGGTTGATGTGCTGATCACACTTTTGGCTTCAGAAGATACAGAGTGTTAAAGTTCCATCTCAGTGTCTGTAGCTGGGTTGTTTATTACAAAAGTAAGAATCATTAACATGTCCTCTTTGCTAAAACCATAAATCTGAAACTTATCATAAAAACTGGGATTTGACAAATGCGATACCATAGCTCCCCCTGCTGTTCCAATTCATATTGTCGGCTGCCTCTGGCAAAAATTGTTTTCCCCCTTCTAGTCTCATTTCTCTGATTTTCTGATATCTAGGTTTCTGTTTGCTTTTTTAATCCTTCATCTCACCTTCCTGTGCTATTTAGCACACAAAGGCAATTTGAAAATCTATTTTTTATGATTCTCATGTTAATATCATCTTTTACAAGCAGGAGGTCCCTAGAATGATTCTGCTTTTCTCTAAGATCACTTCAACAACTCTGCCAGCACTCCTTTGATCCTTTACCTCCTACCTCTAATGCAGCTTCTACTTGCATGGACTACTCACACTAACCTCCCTGCACACTTATATAATAGTTAAATCAACTGGAAACAAACAAAAAGTACATAAAAGCAAGAAACCGGAGAGTAGCATCAAAGCATTTGCAAATTCTTCCTCTTTCCAAATTAACACTCTGTCACAATGAAGGACATTGGCTTCTTTGTCCATTAATATAAAGTATTGTTTATGACCATTTAGGGAAAGTGGGTATATAGTCATTGCCTCCATTTTCTGTATGAAATGGAGTTTTCTTGCTCTGAGTCATAACTCTGTCATTTTGGACAAATTAACATATGTGTGTGTGTGTGTGTGTGTGTGTGTGTGTGTGTGTGTGTGTGTTGTTTAATTTATGACTTGAGGTACATTCTGGGAGATGCCTGGAGCAAGGAGTTATAGGCAATTGCATAATCCTGATGAAGTAAGATCTAGACCCTGAGGACATTTTCCTAAGTTAAAATAATGTATTACACAGGGGAAAAGAGTGTATACTTTCACAAGAAAAGATGGAAAGCTAACTAACTTCTTTCAAGGAAGACCAAATTGAAGGTGTTGCCTGGTATTTGTAATTATGAACCTCTGTGTCCTCCTTACTTACTGGATTAGAAGCCACTTGAAGACAAACATTGTCCTCTTGCTGTTTCAGCGTCAGCACAGAAGTCATCTGTTGAATTTTGTGTGGATGAAAGAAGTAATGTATGTGTGAGGACTGCAGGCCCTGACACTCAGGCAGTATCCTTACTTTCTAGATTAGTCTTAAGATGCATTCCAATTGAAGTCAAGGAAAATTATAATTTCAAGCATTAGCTTCCCAGCAAATATTTGTTTATACTTTTTCAAATAGCAGGAGTTACTTTTGTAAAATATCCTACGAAGTTCATCAGACAGAAGTGTATTAGATATTCTGAAAGTCAAAACAAACCACAGAGGAAATCATATAGGAAATATTTAATTTCCAAATTGCACTCTGTAAATAAACTTTTAAAATAATTGATTAATAAATATGTGTTAGCCGTCTTAGTGACCCATCTCCTCTGAGCAAAGTACGACGCTGACGTAGTTTTCGGGAGTTGTGGACCTTTATAAAAGTAACATGGGCTTTGCTGCTCTGATAAAGCATGTACAGTAGCGTTTCCTGGATGTCCTATTACCCAGGATAGCATATTATGTGAGACCTGCTTGCAATTAGAAACAAATGTGAACATATGATTCTTCCCAAACAGCAAGCTCCCCCCCCCCCCCCCCCCCCCCCCCCCCCCCCCCCCCCCCCCCCCCCCCCCCCCCCCCGGCCCCACTGCTGCAGCACAGGGCGCTTGGAACCACAGGACCCAAATCCACTGACCAAAGGAGAAACAGGAATCATATACCACAGGAATGCAAAGGCCATGAAGGACAAATCACACTGACAAACCACTAAACCTAGGAGCCTCTGTGAGGTGACACATACCTGGGGGCAGGCCTTTACAGAGCATATTACAGGAAGGAGTGCAATTATTAAAGCAAGGCCTTAATGTGTACTTACAATTGTTATAGGTGGAGGATGCAAATGCAGTGGTTTTACTGTGAAATTATTTTTAAAAAGTGCTGATTGTAAAAAATGAATATAGTATATCTCTATGTTCATTCATTTGCAGTTGGTTATGTGTCCAAATTTGGTTCAGGTCATGATCTCATGGTTAGTAAATTCTAGCTCCCCATTGGGCTCTGCATTGTCAGTGCAGAGCCTGCTTGGGATTCTCTCTCTCCCTCTCTGCCCCTCCCCCACTTACTCTCTCTTAAAATAAATAAACTTTAAAAAAAAGTAAGTTTAAAACAATAAGAACAACAACAATTGGTATTATTATTTTATCACACAAAGGAAACTATTTTCAGCAAATAGAGACATCATAGGGAATAGCTTCTAAAGCTGTGAGCCTCCTCCACACCCCCCAGCAAGGGTGAATGAGTTCCTTTTATTTAGGTTAGGACAGATATTCAGGAAGGGGAGTTTTGTCATTATATGTAGAGGTGGGCCTAAGATTACACATACATCTTAAGGAAACATGCCTATACATACTTTGTATGCTACAAAACACACATAAATTGTTATGTAAAATAATTATTTCTCCTTTCCTCCATGTGCGAGTTTAAACATTTGATTTTAAAAATGTAAATGAGATTTTATAACATTGATATTAATATACTGATGGAATTAAGTAACCATTCTTATAGATGATAAAAACCAAAAATACTATGGGCGACACAAAGAAGAATTAGTAGACCCTATATGTATAAAGAAGATAAGAGAGAGGGAGCATCTATACAAAAATTAAAATAATTTCTTTTCAGTGTACCCAATTAGGAGTTATAGACTCCTCAGTAAATAAAAAATTTTAACGTATCATAATCTATTGGGTTTATATATATTATCTGTTTTATTTTAATACTATATACTATACACTACACACATAAGTTTACTATTGGAAACTTAGTTATTCTCAATATTTCACAAGGTGAATAATGCTTTAATATATTATTAGATTCACAGAACCCCATCCAATAATTACTGCCCACATTCTGCATCTTAGTGTGATACGATCTAGGAGAATCTTACCTGTCACGGAACACTGCTCTAACAGAGTTTATTCTTGTCTAAATGTGTTCACATCATAATTATGCTAGCATTTCCTACACTGATATTCCATCGGATAGTCTTTCTTAGGATATTAATAGGGGGGCTATGAGGAAAGACATTTCATATAAAAACAAGTTTGAGAAAGGTGGGTGAAACAAAATTCAACAATAGTTCAGGTATTCTGAGGCTTGGTAATTTACCAGTGTTCATGATGCATGCCAATGGAGGGTAAGATGGCTAGTTTCCCAAATGAATTTCTTTAAGGGGCCTGATTCTGAGCAGTGGACCTGTTTATGTCTTCTGGAACTAGTATTCAGTGGCCTCCAGTTTGGCAAATGCTTTGGTCCTAATAGGTGCAGTACATGAAGTTATTAAATTTGGGGTGATCATTCATAGTGTATTCTGGAAAAACTCAAGCTGAGACATATTTTTAAAGAAGGTAAGGAAAACCCAGTAATTTCTGTATTTGGAAGATAAGTCCATATTTTGACTTGTATTGTTTTTATATTAGGACATTAGAGCACCAGTAATTTCCCCCTCAAGTATCTATCTGGAGACAAAGAGCTAGAAATGGTTAAGACCCCACAAGGTAACTTGGTAGGAATGCTAATGATCTTTGTTGTATCTTTTCTTGTGAACACAATTATCATCTTACCATTGTCTTATTTCAAAGTGATTGATATTTTTTACTTCATCTTAAGTAGGGCTTTTTCTTTTTTTTCAAGTTCACATTAGCTTCAAGAAGAAACTCACAGTCAGCCTTAAGTTTAGTAATTTGAATCTATTCTGTTCATTAGTAGTAGAAAACATTCACATCTTCACAAAATATATACATCGTCAGATACTCCTTTAAATCTTTTGCACAATTTCTATTTGTAGTTATCCTTCTAGCAGTGTTTGTTGAGTAGAGAGGGTTTTACCCCTTTGTTGCTGACAACTCTGACAAGAGAGAGACTCATTTGGTAACAATTTGAATTAGAATATAAACACATTGACATTAGAACCAAATAAATATATTTTAATGGACAGTATTTATTTTTACTTCAAGAATTGCTTTGAAATTGAACTATAAGGAACATGAGTTCTTTTGACTACTACTATAAACATTGAATATAACCCTTTCTCAGATGAAACTCACCATTTTGCTCATTTAAGTTCTGGACTCATAAAAGCAGCTTCTCAAAAAAGAAAAAAATGGATTCCATTCCTTTTGAAAGTAAATAAATGAATATCGGAAAGACTCTATTTTATCATGTTATCCTAATTTTATTTATTATGTAAAGCAAATCAAGACACAGTAATCTATTAAATTATTTAGCATCTACATACTTATATATATATATATATATATATATATATATATATATATATATAAAGCATTTAACCAAATTTCTCATGCAGTAATATTATTTCTATTTCTTTGTCCTCTTCTTGATGAACAAAAGCAAACTTTCAAAACATCAATTTGCTAAACAAAAAAAGTGTACATTACATCAGTAAATCATTATTTGAGTGAATAGAAAAAATGTTATTGCTAATAAAGTATCAGCTTCCATCTAATGAGCACCTGCTATGTGTTGAGGATTATAACATCTGTTTTTCCAGTTGTTCTAAGATAAATTCCAGGACTCACATCTCTTGTCCAGGGAGGTATTTTTATGTCAAGCCAAAGTATGGGGTGAGTCAAACCTGAGCGATAAAGTTTACAAGTGGAGGGTAGGTGATTTCCTCAAAAGTCACATTGGGAGTCTATTACCAAATGAAGGGGCATTAATACTTAGCAGGAAAATAAGGTTTTACAACTTTTAGCCTTTTAAAAGAATCACCAACATTTACATATTACCAGAACTTTAATTCCCCATTGTCCTCTACCCTTAATACTATGGGATTTTAGTTTGATTAGTATCACTTATCTTGAATTCTCAGCTGTTATCTGGATCTTTGACCTTGTCCCTTTGAAAGTTTCTTATCATATGCCTTCGATTATATGTAAATACTTTTCAGCATTCCATGCTCTGGTCATTGTCCACTGTCTTTTTCTCTTAAACAACTATTTTGGAGCAGTCAAATTGTTATTGATTATAGGGAGGAGACTGGACTTATTTCTGCAACAACTTTCAAAGTAAAAGTAGTAAATGTTCATTTCTAATCTTGGAAGGTCAGTTTTGGCCATTGTTCCTTCAGAATGGCAAGATTGAATCCGCCCCAATAGTTTATGAAATGAGCAGCTAGTCCTATCTATTTAAGGAAATATTAGACCATCAGGAAAAGGTGGTCATTAATTACATTTATAGATTATCAATTCCTCACCTAAGAGATATTCTAATCACGGCCCAGAATATAGATTAATGATGATCATTTATAAATAGATGTTTTTTCTTACAAAACAAAATGGGAAAACTAAGTATTAAATGGTTGCTACCTAGAGATTTTAAAAGAGTCTAATTTATACTAAGATTAAGTTGCTATTCAGTTATTTTCTCTTGACACATGAGCAACTTCTCAAACAACATGTTTATTATTAAATTCAATGAAAATAAATTACAAATAAGAAAGAAAAGATGGAGATTTATTTTGGAACTCTATTTCCACTTAATACTTTCATACTACTTTGACATTAGGAAGTTTGTTTTACTTAACTGAAAATTAAGATGTGTTCATATAAACTTGTACTACATATTAAAGTTCTTTAAGCAACAAAAATTTTTAAAATATTAAGCACTTTTTACATCCATAGCAAGACAATTTTAATTGCCTATTAAAATTTGAAATCCATAAATACCAGTAAATACTTTCTAAAATTTCAAGCATTGAATAAAATAATTTGTAGAAGAAGATAGAAAAAATACTGAGTCAACATACTTAGACTAAAGTAGATTAAAAATGAGTATTTTTAATATATGGCTAATATAACCTGTCATCACCAGAAAACATAATAGCTATTTATCTTTGGCAATGTAGACAATAGAATTTTGATCTCTTGGAATTTATAATAAAGCAAGCAATGAAGACGAATATGAGTTAATTGCTTAATATTTAGGGTTGGTTACATATTTTATATCTCATTGTGCCTTCTCTAAGAAAATTACAAGTAGTGTATTTTGATAAAAGTGACATTTTTTAAGTTCCGAAATTTGTAGCTACTCATTGTTTCTATTTTATTCAGGTGCTTATAAAGATTTTTGATATCCTAGGTATACAATTTTTGAAATATTTCCAGTAAATATATTACTGATGATAAATATAATATAAAAAAGGTAAGGTTGCAAATGGACATCCAGGCAATAATTTCTTCACTAGATCTTAGAGCTAGAGTTCCATTCACTTTTATTTCTCTCTTTTAATATTTGGCATTTTGGGCTCCCATCCCTAAAGATGTTACATAATGTATGTTTCATGTCACAAAGCTAACAAGGTGAAAAGGACTTCATTTTAGTTCCAACCAACTGCTTCATGCTTAGAACAAAACCAAGGAATAACAACAATAACAAAAAGCAGTATGCTTTATTTAATTGCTTTTTCTAATAGCAGAGCTAAGAAGTCAAATCTCACCTTTGCCCAAAGCCTTTAGGCATTAACAGGAAGCATGTGAGCAATCTAGTGGCTGATTGAGCCATAGTGTATTATTCATGTAATGTTGGAACTGTTTATGGTACGCCATTCACTATATAAGAGAAAAACCATGTTCTCTCTTTGTATAATTTCTAACAGCCTTATGTTGAAGGAACCATTGGTACCATTCCCATAATATTCTATATCTCATTTTCATTCAATGACAAAATTTAAGTAAATATTTAACTGGTTTTCAAGGATGTCATTTATAAAATTTCACAAAGAAATGAGAGAGGAAAATCTCAAATTATAGTGAGTTAAATAAGAGATTGTTGTGGATGGAAAAAATATACCATCAGAACAGTAAGGGTGTTATAATTTTTAAGAAATAGATATTCCTCCCCTAATTTTCTTCTAAATGATGCTGTGACATTTGAAAGGTTTCTTGGTTGACTTTGGAGTATTCTCCAAGTATTGGTAAAGAATACTTGCCATCTTTTGAATACCTACTAAGTGCTGGAAAATGTTAGCACTAAGACTGCCCTGAGCCATGATAAATACCTTGCATTTTCATCATTGTATTTAGGTTATCTTCAGAACACTTTATGGGTATATGGTTAATCAAAAAAATAGAAATATCCCTGTTATGTAAATGTAGATTATGGGATAAAAATCCATCTTCTAAGATATAGGACCATAACTTGTTAATTCCTGCTGTTTATTTGAACACCATATTTCAATATGAGAAAACTACTTGGATATACAGCCAATAACTCTCTTTTGTGATGGACAATGTTTATACTTTTTATTATTATAAATTTTGTTATTTCCTATATTACTATTATTACTGCTATATAAATATTAGTTGTTTTTTTTCTTACATTTATCCCTGATATATCTTTGTGAAGCTATAATGGCACTATTACAAATATTCATTATTGTGTACTCAAAATAAATTGCTCCTCAAAACTAGAACCACTTCCTCTTTTAAACCTAACCCTGATGTGATTGTCTTCCCATGGATAGCCCCTTTTCTCAGCTTCATTGGAAGCAGCACTTGAAAACAACCATAGACCGGATTCAATTCCACAATGCATTAAAAAGAAATGAACATTTTAGTGATATATCAGAGTGAGATGTAGCCACAGGGCAAACTTCATAAAATCCTCTTTGAACCTGTGTACTCTTACTCAGCAGCCAGAGATTTTTTGGGCCCCAAACTATTTCACCTCCCGTCTCCCATCTCCATACTTGGTGTAGGAGGTTGGTGCAGGGACAGAGGATAGGAGGTAGAAGCTCTCAGCTTTGGGCACTCGGTGAATTTACTCCACAAAGGGAGACAGTTAGACATTCTGTAAACTGAGCCTTACAATTATGTGAACATGAGGTCAAATAGTTTTGGAATTTACCAATAGTAGTACATTTGAAAAATTTTAGTAAATATAAGTGTCTCTCTCTTTTTATTTTTTTAAGTTGTAAGAGTGGAATTTCTCATAAGATTTTCTGTGAGGGTTAAATGAAATGAGGTAGGTAAAATATTGAGAATATATTAGGTCTTCAATAAAAGTTAGTTTCTTTCCCGGTTTAAACTATAGTGTGCTGACTACACTACATATTTTCCCATATCCTATCCACTTGTTTCTTGATCCTTCTTGAGAAGTTTGCTATGATTCTTTTTTTCTCTTTCTGGTCTCAATAAGGAAACTTCTTAATTCCATGAGCAGATTCTGTGAAGTTTCACTGAGTGCTGCCTGCATACAGCAGCACTCCAGCACAAGTGGGAAGAGCTTACTTCTTACTCCACATACATGTGGAGCCAGGCACATGTCTCAGAGCCATAGCACAAGGAAGCTGACATTTGTTAAAAGTATTTGACGTCTCTAATCCATTGAGTTAAGTGACTATAATTCACTAATAACTCAGCAGAGGGTTTTGGACATGTGGCAATAGCAAAATTAGTCGTTTTGATATGTTATAATTTTATTCCATTAGTTATAAAATGCCAGATAAAGTTTAATGCAAAGGGCCCATCCTCCCTTTCTTTCTTTCTTTCTTTCACTCTTACACCTGCTATGCTGGACATTCACTCTTTTTTGTTAGTTTAGGTTTTTGTTGTTGCTGCTGTTATCACTGTTTATTCTTACCTATTTTCATCAAAGCTCCCCTCCTCTTAGTGCATACGATTTGGGTGATGTAAATCCCTCGTGTGTCTCCAAGACTGGTCTTCTTTTTAGAGCTGGCCATTCAGACAACTACATTACAAAAACCATACTACTTGAATTAGGGATAGCATGAAAGGAGAAAATTTAGCTGTTGTACTTGAAGAAGCAAAGGTGGCCCTTTGAGTTTGGTGTGTTTTCCTCAGCATAACGCTTCATTCATGGTGTTGAATTCAAGGGTGGTGGGAGGTAAGAGGCGTGCAGGCAACTCTCTGATATAAAAGGCAGACAGAGAAAACAACATTAATGAGACAAAGTAAAATTCAGCCCCAGTGACATTGCTTAAAGCTTTGTATAAAGCTGTACATGTGGTTGCCATTTTACTCATTTACATAAGCCCATACATTTCTTTTTGTTTTTCTTTAAGCCATTTTTCTTTGGATTTCTCTAACTCATGATATGTCTTCCCTATCTCTATTTTTCTTTTGTGAATAGTGATTTCCAAATCATCCCTTTTCTGTTCTGTTTTTTTTTTTCTTTTTCCCTTCATGTCCCGTTTCTCTCCCTCTGTTACTCCACAGCTTAACTTAAGCAAAATTGTGAAAATAGCCCCCCCATGAACAAAAATTCTTAAAATCATTTATTTATGATGTCTTTCCTTCCTTGTGGTGTTATTTGCCCTTTATATGTGATATCCTTTTAAGACTTTTAATTGGTTTCTGTCATGCTTCTTAAGGGGCCCGACATGGTACCATGCACCCCATATGAACTCAAAGTATTAATTGGAAATAATGATAATGATCAACCTCATGAAACATTTTTAACTCTGTCCTTATTCACCTGGCAAGCTGTGAATATGAAAGATGGGCAGAGTACTAGCCACCAGGAAGCAGAATTAATGAGCAGCGACAATGTCTAATTCTATATATTTTTAATCATGCTTATTAGAGTTACCATGCAATTTAAATTAATAACATTAAGAACAGAATTGGCAATTCCCTTGTAAGATAAGTCAGTAGGTTCCATCCTAATAGGCAATGAACCAATAGGTTATGACAGCCATATTTTTATTTGTTCTTTCTTCCTTCTTGGGTTTTCCATGGAAATGCTGATGAATTGTTTCAAAATACCTTAGAAGAATCAGCATTTCTTCATTCCCTCATGCCTTTCATAAGCAGATCACATACTGGATTCTCTTCCAGGGCATTTCATCTGGATTTATAAGGCCATTTTCATGGAACCTGGACCAACTATCTCTATTTTTATTCTGAGATACTCTCTGTGATACGGCTTCACTTGCACAAATGTGAGCTGGGGAGAAGCCAACAGAGTGAAAGCAAATGTATGTGGTCTGTGCATGGCATACAGACCTTTCCACGACCGGTCTCTGGGCTCAGAGCGGGGATCAGCTAAGTCCTGTGGTTTTCCCCTCTCTCTTTCAGTCTTTGACAATGTGTATAAATGCACATCAGGGATAAGAGTAGTTACAGAGCTTGCCTTCTCCTTAAGTGGGCTGTCACAAGGAATTCAGGGAGGTAACATATTCTTTGGATATTCTTAAATTATACTTCGGTTTAGAATTTTCCACACTCCTTTTTCTTAGGCCAGTCCCACTGATATAAACTACCTGGTAAAATCAAGATTTATTCTCCATGGTAGTCTATATAACCAGACTTATACCTGTTTAAGAAAATGACATAGGTATATAGGTAGAAAGAGACTGGAATAAAATATGCCAAATGACTTATTTGGTTTCTCAGTGCTAAGCTGGGTGATAGTTATTTTTTTTTAATTAACTTTCTACTTTTCTAAGTGTCTATATTTGGTAAGTATAGTTAACTTTTTATAATAATCAGATTTTAAGTTAAAAAGTCTAGATTTCTTACTCTGGCTCTCCAATATTTTTTTTTTCCTTACGTGGCCAAAGATTTCTAAATGGATGTATTTAGCAAGTTATACACAGAATGTTTCCCTCAATTTACCATAAGAGTAGTATAAGGAGGGCGCCTGGGTGGCTTAGTCAGCTAAGTGTTCAACTCTTGATTTGAGCTCAGGCCTTGATCTCACGGTTCAGTTCGTGAAATCGAGCCCTGAGCCCCACATCAATAGCACAGACCTGCTTGGGATTCCCTCTCTCCCTCTCTCTCTGCTCCTGTCTCACTCATGTGTGCATGTGCACATGCCCTCTCTCTCAAAATAAATGAATAAACTAAAAAAAACACAAACAAAAACAGAATAGTATAAGGAAAGGGTATTCAGTTGAAAATCACTGTAGCCATTGCTGCCTGCTAAGGCCATACATAATTTTTCTTTAGTTAGAGTAAAGAAGATTTCTTTTTTTCTGACCAAATGAAGGTGATGGACTATTTGTTTTGGTAAAAGAAGACTTGGATATGGCAGAGAAAGAGTAAGGCATTGATATATAATAAGAATTTTTGAAGTGTCTAGGAACTTCCTAAAAGTGAAGGGATATGACCTCACTTCCCTAGGAGGCAGAGAGGGAAGAGATGGGCACTGAGAAAGGCTCTGTGAAAATGTGGAATAGAGACTCCACCCACTCTTTAAAAGAGTTGAAATGCATGAAGGAGAAAATAAAAACATACAGTCCTCAGCTATTGAGAAGAGGGGGAAAGCAAAGTAGAATTCAAGTGAACTGATTTCCTTACTCAACTTATCCTTCTAAAAATAAGTGAGTAGGTATTTCTCTGCAGTAAACTTTAAAATGTAGTCATTCAATACAATATGATTAACATGTAGAAGCATGATATAAAATTGATTTATATATAAATATATCATGTCTTTAAACTGCTTTGCTGAGGTGAGTCTTCTAGTGCCCTGGCTTTTTTCTCCTTGCCCTTGCTGAAGAACGCAGTTGAAGTCTCGACTGGTTGAAGCTTTGCTGGGATAACATGGCTCATTTGGCTTCACCGATGTGATATGTTAGAATATTTTATTATATTTCCTTTTTGATCAATTTTTGTTGGTTACCCCACAGAAATAAATTTCACATCATGATAAATCCATGAAAATTTTGTATTTAAAAAAAAAAGCAAACATGAATCTTGTTTGAAGGTTTTTTAACCTTTGCCATATATAAAGGCTTTGATAATTTTTTATTTCTTTAAGCCCTAAGGAAAAAATGACTTCCAGCTTCATGGTTCGAGAAAATGGAATCTAAGCCAGTGAAACTAAGAAAGATCTATTAATAATAGTAATATATAATGGTGAGGCTGCCTGACTGAAAGATCCTTTTCATTTACCATAAGATATATTGACGCTCTACTTTAATCCTTGGGATACACACACAAAGTCACGGTAAGACACTTTAGACATATGTAAGCCTAACTCTCATGTTTTTAAGTTCTTGTTACTACAGTAATGAACTTCAAATACATCAAATAGAAAAGATCAGTCACGAGCTTACACACTTAGAAGTTTCTCTGCTAGGAGCACAGACTGGACTTGTAGGGATACTTTATTACTGGTCTGTAGGGGGAATCTCCTGTGAAATAGGATGAAATGTTAGACTCTTCTTTCTTTCATGTATTAAGGTAAAGGAACAATTTTAGTGAACTATGTAGTAAGTGACTATTCCCTACTGGTCACTGAAATTTAAACATTCCTGTACCAGTGGTCGTGGCCACTTTGAACTTTTAGTTTCTTAAAAATGGAATGCATTCACATATTATGCCAGAAAAAAAATGTATTTGTATTCCTCCCAAGATAAAAAGGACAGACAATACTAAACAACATGTTTTTAAATGAAGTAGTAATGGCAAGAAGAGCCAGAAAGTCATTATTTGTAAAAGCTAATCAGGAACGTTCTGTTTTGTTTGTTTGCTTTCTGAAAACTACATCAACTATCAATTATGTTCTTAAGGAAACAACCAGCATACTCAAAGTACCCATTATGTATCGCTCTGATTCTATTACAGGAAAAGGTAAAAATCTCCTTTTGTGATAGAGCAAGCACATCATTACCTTATGCATATTAACTATTAGCAAAGAATGTGAAACATAGAAAAAAGAATGAAACTTTTCCATTTGAGCTTTTAGAGGATTTCTGAGCCCCCTTCCTTTTTTTTCCCCTGACATATCAATCAGGAAATGTGATTGTAATTCAGAAAGAATTATACACTTGACTATATACTTAAGTAAGAGGTTTGACTGGGCTGTTGGCTCTGAGGTTCAAGTAGCATTTACAAAATCAAAATCGTGAGACACAGAGAACAAGGTTACCATTGTCGTGGCACTGAGAGACTCTGACAAGTGCCCAAGGGGAATTAATACGGTTAAGGTTACCCAAGTTAAGCAGCATCTTATAGAACATTCTGTCTTGAGTATTACTTCTATTTACAAGAATAGCCTAATTCATTTATGTCAAATGTGGCTTTTGGATATTCCATTTTTTTTAATGTCGCCAAAATTATCTCAGAGGAGTAGCTCTGACGGGTCAATCATGGCAGATGGTAAGTGCTTTGTTAATTATACAGAAATTTAGAAACAATTGTAGAATGTCTTGCCTCAGGAGAAATTTCTCTCTTCCTGTTTGGGAGCCGCTTCTCTCTACCGAATTAATTTTGTGTTTGTGAACAGATAGCAATCTCTGCTGCCTGGTAGAAATAACTCCGTGCTCCTTGCTCAAATATGCAAGTGTAAATAAGCAGAGAATATCACAAATAAACAATGCCATTCTTTTTTAAATAATGCAGTGTGTGTAATTAGGAGTATGCAATTACAACAGTGTACAGCTCTCAGTGTAACAATTAGGTTTTCAGGAAAATGTAATTTGTTCCAATGTAAATGTTTTCCCTCAATTCAGAAGATTCCCTTGAGTTGTTTCAATAAGCATATTTCTGCAAATACATGCAGTTGTATACTATGTCCCAATATACAAATCAGAGAGGACAGCTATATTATAAGGGGCTAGTGAAAATTGCAAAATATAAGAGCTGCAATATTATCCTGAGATAGGAAAATAGGATGATCAATTTCTGGGAACTGTTGACATATAAAAGTGCCTATTGGGGGTGCCTGGGTGGCTCAGTCAGTGAAACGTCCGATTCCTCTCTTGGTCTATGCTCAGGTCATGATCTCAGTGAGTTGGAGCCCTGCATTGGGCTCTGTGCTGAGAGCGTAGCATAGAGCCTGCTTGGA
>NC_043705.1:95185992-95208513 GCF_006229205.1 Suricata suricatta | reverse complement strand
CTGGGCTGACCTTGTGACTTGCTTTGACTACTGTAGTGTAAGTGATATTATTTGACCAAGGCTATGTTTTAAGAGACCTTGGACTGTGGCCCTGACACTACCAGGTAAAGAAGCTAACTAGCCTATGGAGGAGGAGGAGCAAGTATAGAATTGAGGCCCCCAGGGATGGCTGTCAGACACATGAATGAGGCTCCTGGGTTTTCTAGCTTTGATGACTCATAGCTGACTCTAGCCAACTGAATAAGCCCAGATTAAATCGGCAGGTGAACTCTCTGGTAAACTACTAGAATTAAGAGAATAAACTAATTAAACCTCTAAATTTTAGAATGGTTGCATGTAGCAAAGGCCAACTGAAATAGTCCTTTCAGTTTTCTCCTATCACAGTGTTTGGTGCTACCATTGTATCAACTTTATTTCCCCAGTTATTTAGGGACTTGAAAGGTTTACTTACCAAGTTGTGAAACATCATGTCATTTTTAATGCTGCTATAGTTTGAACTCAGGTCTCCTACTTCCCTAATGATTTAGCTCCTATCTACTTTCTAGCCTTCTGTCTGTCTCAGTCTAAGGGGCCATCAGACTGCTACTCTGAAGCTGTCTCTAACTCAGTCATGGAGCTCTCCTAGCAAGCAGAAGGCTCTTTCTCCCCACCTCCAAGACATGATATATTGCTACATACTCCCTGCATTGCCTGCATCAGGAAACCTTCTCAGGATTGCTCCCTCCCCACCAACCCAGGCTCTTAATATTTCAGCCACCTCTTCTATTTTTGTATTATAAAAATCAAGACCTACAGAATGTAGTAACTGTTTATTTTTTCAGTATCAAAGACAGCAAGACTTTGAGGGGTGGAAAGCTGACAATTATATTTTGGTGTCCCCAAGTCCTAGCATAAATAGAAGGCATGCAACAAATAAAAGTGGAATCAATGGACAACTGAATGAAAAAATGAGATTTCCAAGTGAACAAAAGGGCTCTGTTTGAACTTATCAAATATAGGATGAGCTGCCAATGAACAATATTAATGTTGGGATTAGAAGGGAGGTGTGGGGAAGATTTTGTGTGGCTTTTTTTACCAAGTGCAAAAGGAAAACAATAGAAGACTTTAAGTGGGCAGGATATGAAGGATGCCTTCAGAAAGATCTCTCTAGATATGTTGTGGAACCTAAAGATACAAAATTAGAATTTTTTAGTGGTGATTGCAAGGGTTCAAGGAAGAAATTTTGAGATAGCAAATTGTGGTGACACAATGAGGTAAAGGGTACAGACCTAAGGTATGGAATCACACTTATTGGCTCGATATAAAGAATTGAAAAGAGGAAAAAGGCAGATCTAACTAGTGATTAGCTAGTTGTTAGATATGAAACAGGTACTGTAAAGCCCAAGATTTCAATATCACCCCCGAAAACCAGAGACCACCAGGGAAACCGAGTCACGCACGCAAAAGCAAAGGGCAGTTTTATTATGGCTTTAGGCTCACCAGGCCTAAGCTCGGTCTCACAGCCTTCACCAGCGCAGTGGATCCGTGCTGAGAGCCCGAACAAGGGCTGAGTAGGGTTTTTATGGGGTTTAGGAAGGGGGAGTTACAGGAAATCGTGACATCCAATCATTACTGTATAACAGCATTGGCAGCAACTTTAACCATACATGTTGTTCAGAGCGTTCGTTACTTTTGGCAGGACCCAATCGCAATATTTAAGGTATCTTTGAAATTAACCAATTACAGTGCGAGTTGAGGGTCTTGTTTGGTGACTATTGGGTTAACTTTAACATTAGGTAACAGGGTCCTATCTAAAGTCTCTGTCTGTAGGCCTCACCTTTAGGAATGTGGGGAGAGGTAGTTTTATTCTTTCCTATTGCCTGCTCTGCCTTGAAATTTCAGTCTGGTTCTCTAGCTTTCCCAGTAGTTTCCAAGGTTTTAACAGATGTTCTCATTAAAAATGTCCAGTGCAGACCATTATTTCATAGCATTTTTATCTCATCCAACTTAAATTTTCAATTTGGGCCCAAACTTGAAAGCCTGCAGTGAGCTGGGGTAAGCTTGAGGTGAGACAGGGAATGGGGGTTGGACGATGGTTAGCTGCCCTTTCCCCATCTTATTCTTCTTCACATCTTCCTCCGCTTGCCTCCTTTTTGGTTTTCGAGCCCTGGGCAGAAGTGCAAGGGGAAATCAGGGCAGACAAGGTCTTGAATGAGAAAATTGTAACTTTTATCGGAGTTTTCTGAGTGGAGTACACTTCTACATTCTTGAATCTTTTGTCTTTTAAGAGAAGCACAAAAGACATTGGGTTCTTTGGAACTTCCTTTCTCTGGGGCTTTTGCAGTTTGCTGGTACAGACAATGCCCTTCTGACTGTCTGCTTAGACTTACCCTTGGGGCTTCTTTCAAGTAGTGTCTTCATAACTACAGGAAGTACCATTTGGGTAAAGTCCATTTCAATGCTCGCTAACAAAGGTGTGAGGGAAAATCTGGCCTGCCAGGATGGAAATGTGTCTTTTTTCCACAGTAGGATTTTTCTTGACTCTGCCCTCACAGACCACTCTAGACAGATTCACCCTTGTAGAATTTTTCTGACCTGAGCTTGTGCTTGTGGAGAAGGTTGATTGGAGGAGGACATGGAGCAAGGCAGAGAAGATATCTCAACTTATCAATATTTCTCTCCTGAAAGAAACACTCTGTGTAATCTCTTTGACTTATTTCTTACCTTCCCATCACACTTCTTCACCTAGGTACTATCAACCATGGTTACTAGACTTGCTTCTTTATGTCTTAGCATATTTTACATAGATATCTGATCTGGCATCTATTTCGAGTCTAAGCCTAAAAGCTTTTAAGACAATAAGAAAATTTGTACTTAATATTCTTATATATTTACTGTCATATTTATTAATATGTCACTTATACAGACTATGGAATTAACATAATAATCAGCAATTAAAGAATATTTAAGAATTATAAAAAAGATGAAAAACTCCTTTTTTCAAAAAAACACTATAAAATATATTTAGGGGTGCCTGGGTGGCTCAGTCAGTTAAGCATCCAACTTCAGCTCAGGTCATGATCTCACGGTTCGTGGATTTGAGCCTGGCATTGGGTTCTTTCTGCCTGACAGCTCAGAGCCTGGAGCCTGTTTCAGATCCTTTGTCTCCTTCTCTCTCTGCCCCTCCCCTACTCGTGCTCTGTTTCTCTCTGTCTCAAAAATAAATAAAACAAGAAAAAATAAAAATATAAAATATATTTAAACATTTTTTGTTAATGGCAAAAACACTATTTTATCTCAGTAAAAATATTAATACTTTCATACTGAATAGATAATTGAATTATTTCAATCATTTTAAAATCTTGGGTATAGTCTCCATGATACAGTTGTTATGCCCAGATCGCAATATTGTCCCCCAAAACCAGAGACCACCAGGGGGACCGAGTCATGGATGCAAAAGCAAAGGGTGGTTTTATTACGGGCTTAAGTTCCCTGGGCTTACGCTCGGTCTCCCAGACTTCACCAACGCATTGGATCTGTACTGAGAGCCCTGAACAAGGACTGAGCAGGGGTTTGGGAAGGGGGAGTTACAGGAAATTGTGACACAGGTACAGTGATCCAGTCATTATCACATAACAGCATTGGCAACAACTGTAACCATACATTTGTTTAGAGCATTCGTTACTTTTGGTGGGACCCAATCACAATATTTAGTGTTTCTTTGAAAATAACCAATTACAGGGTGGGCCAAGGACCCCCACGTGGGGTGAGTAACTGGTTAATCTAGTATTAAACAACAGGTTTCCATCTACAGGCCTGTCCTTAGGAATGTTAGGGTGTTAGCCGGCCTTTCCTGATTGGGTGTTACAAGGGTGGTCTCTCCTGCCTTGGGCAATGTGTAACTAACTGCCTGATAGTTTCGGGGAAACTGAAACGTAGGCCTTCTGGTTCAGAGGGGAAACTTAAAGCCTGTGGTGGAGTCAGTTTGGTTCAGACCTGTGTCCTTTCACAGTGATTCAATGTCTGGATTTTAGTTCAATTTATTTATTTTTATTTTTTATTAAAAATTATTGATGTATAGATAGTTCAGGTGAACTAATTAGTTTCAGGTGTACAACACAGTGATGCACCATCTCTCTCTGTTATACTATGCTCACCTTAAGTGTAGCTGCCATCTGTTACCATCAACTCTATTACAATACCACTGGCTGTATTCCCTACACTATACCTTTCATCCCTGTGACTTATTCACTTCATAACTGTGCTCCTCATGCCCCTAAATTCAATTTATTTTTATTCTTGTATAAATGACTTTAATGACTGAAAGATAATAACTCCCCAAAGTACAAATATATATAAAGAAGGAGTACACGGTTAGTTTTGCTTCCTATAATACTTAATCATGATACATACTTTTTCAATCACATTTACCAATTATGCAACATTTTAAATTGAATTTTTAGTCTGTAAAATTTGTCTTATATGAATCAGTTTTCTCAAAACAGATTGGAAAGACTTAAAATTTAGTGTATTTTAATATATTCAAGGCACAATGAAATTTTTTCTTGAGCATAGATTAGAAAATTGTTTCCATTTTTAATGTGCACATAAGACAGTTTATTTGGTAACAAAATCACAAAACGATCAAAACACTTCTAAACATCATTTTCTAAATACCTTTTCCTTGCATAAGTTTTAGTATTTATTTAATCATGATATTTTTCATTCTTGTTAAAGCACTCCTTTCAATTTGAAGAGAGAGATTAAGTGCTCATTTTTCAAAATTATTTTCTAAGTTGCATACTTTTGATGACCGGCCATCATAAGAATTATTAAGTACTTGTTTCTTTTAAGAGCTGTTTTTTTTTTAAAGAAATGTGAATAATTTTTATACTTATTTGTTCATTTATTTTTATGGTGAGATGACTGTGAACCCCATATGATACAAAGAATAGACCCCTGGCACTGAAAATAGATTTAATAATTATTATTGTCATCCTTTCTAAACTGTCTGTAGCACAGTTGTAATTCTAGTTTTAAAGCTGTTTGCTTTACGAAGCAATTAAGTTGTTATTAAACTCACTGTATGAACTTCCAAGTGTAGCAATAGATTTTCAGCCTCACTCTAGACTGTCCCCTTCCCGCCTGCTCTTTCTCTCTCTCTATCTCAATTCTAGCCTGATAAACTGCTCCATTAGCGGTTGCCCTTATAGTTCAAAAAAATTTTTTTTTTACTTAAAGCTTTTTTCCCCCTTCAACAAACTACTATTAAGGACATGCTTTTTTGAATACATTGTTTCTTTAATAGCTCTTTTAGTTGTTGAAGTTGTTCTTTTTATATGAGAAATGCTATCTAGCAAATGCATATTTCAAAAAAAAAAACAAAACCCTGAAAAGAATAGCTAAGGAGAGCTAAGAAAGGTTGGATGGTTTTCTTTTTCAAATGTATAAGAAAAATGACTTAATTTGTGCTAATACATGTTTCTTCATAATTTCAGCAATATTTTCAGTGCCTCTGACAACACTATTTGCAAACAAAATAATGCATTTTAATTTGTTAGTGATTCATTTGTCACATATTGTCTCAATCATTTTTACTGTGTCAGGAATAATTACTGTTTTCTCAAAGGGGAAATTTTTTTGTCTTTCATGAGGAAAAAACTTCAAAGAAGACTGAATGCTACTTTAAAACTATCTTGCTGATTGTGATGGCTTTATTTTAACATCATTACTCATATCTTGAGGCAATAAAAACATGTGAAGCAAATTTCATCTGTATTTCAAGTTACCACTAGATCACTTCACAATTTTCACCAGTTTCTCATGATATCTGATCTTTTTTTTTTTTTAAACATAGTCCTGTGGTTAAGGAAAAGTTTCTACCTAATGAAGAGTAGACAAACTCTTAGCTTGTTCATGTTCTTGTTGCCTACTTGGGTTTCCATTATTAGCATTATCTTAAATTTATGGTTTATGAGTAGTAATCTTTTTTAAACCACATCATCAGTTTATAGGATTTTGTTTAAATTTTAGAGCATAATCCATAAATCCACATAACCTTACATGCTTCAGCAAGCTGAAAGTGAGCAAGCAGTGGGGTTATTTCAAACATTTTCCTGTAGAACTTTATACTTCCCTCCAGACAATTTCACAGTAAATTACACATAATGGCCTGTCCTATGGACCCAGGGATGGACCAAAGTCATTCCATATCTTTGATTTCATTAGTCTTTTTTCATAGTTTGGGATTATATTCTTTAATATTCCCTTTATGCTCACCAGCATGTGTTTGCACATCTCTTGGTGTCTGAATCTTTTTAGGGTTCTTTTTAAAAATTTTTTTAATGTCTTTTATTTTTTAGACACAGAGAGAGACAGTGCGAGCAGGGGAGGGTCAGAGAGAGAGGGAGATACAGAATCCAAAGCAGGCTCCAGGCTCTGAGCTAGCTGTCAGCACAGAGCCTGATGTGGGGCTTGAACCCTTGAACCGTGAGATCATGACCTGAGCCGAAACTGGACACTTAACTGACTGAGCCACCCAGGCGCCCCTGTTTAGGGTTCTATACCAAAATATAAGAGACTGGGTGGCTTATTAACAACAGGAATTTATTTCTCACAGTTCTGGAAGCTGGGAAGTCCAAAATAAAGGCACTAGTACTGCTACACTCTGGTGAAGTCTGTCCTCTTGGTTCATAGCTGGCACCTTTTCTCTGAATCGTCACACGATGGAAGAACTAGGGAGTTCTGTGGGATCTCTCTTATCAAAATGTTAATCTCATCCATGAAGGCTCTTCCCTGCTGAAACTAAACAACTTCCCAAGGCTCTACCAACTAATATTATGATCTTCGGGATTAGGATTTCAACATAGGAATTTAGGGGGACACAACATTCAAATCATAGCACCTGATATGCATACATATCACACTTTTAAGAATTTTATTCTAGAGCAGCTCCTCGAGATGGGGAATTCACCTCCAAGCAAGAAAATTATTCTAGTAACTCTGACAATTATAACTGCTAGAAATTCTATTCTCTATGGATTCAAAATCCATTTACTCATAACTTTTACCCACTGTTCCTAGATCGGCCAAAAGTGGCAGACACAAAATGAGGATCCCTTGAGCATTTTACTATTTATTCTCTAACGAGTAATGGGTTGCCACATGATTTGTATGGTTAAAACAATTGCCAACATCTAAGCAGAGATTCCTTTCATGTATTTCAAAAATACTTGTCTAGTGTAGTTTAAATAATGTGGTAGGATTAAATAACAGTTTGTCACAAACTGTTGCATCACCCAATTGGTGGAGAAAGTGTGAAATTCTCCAGGTTAGTTCTTCTGAACTGACCCATAGATATTATGAAACTTAACATGTCTTTAGCTCTTTTGAATCACTTGCAAAGAACACACTTTCTATATGGAGTGTGCTTTTAGTAAAAATTGTTTCTTCATTTCCATGGCAGGAGCTGATGTTATCAGTATCATTGAGATGAAGGTTTTATGTTGCCATTTTAATGCTAACTGAAATCAGGGAAGAGGGTCAATTGGAGGGGTGCATTATGAGTGCCCTACAAAAGTTGACACCTTAACATATCATCTAAGAGCTCCCCAAATTGTCCATAATGTAATGATGGACATAACCTGAAAAGAGCTTGCTGCCTCTGGTGGTATGATTTTAGCCTCTGAACAATAAATAAAAGAACTGTGAAAGGTACACCATCAAAAATATCACACATTCAGCAAATGTTATAATCTTAGAGTTAGCAATGTTAGTTATTGTCCTTATTAAGGGTTTGTTTGGGTCTTATAGACTTCTAAAAGCACAGCACATTTTTCTTTAGGGTTTTGTTCTTCTCTTGAAGACAAATCTTCCACACAGTGGATTTTCACTGGGTGGCCTGAGAGTGAACTCTCCAGTGGGTTTTTAATAGCCTGTTTAAGAACAGAGGACAAACTGGTGGTAGTCAGAAGGGAGAGGGGTGGGTGGATGGGCAAAAATGGGGAGACGATTAGGAGGTATGCAGTTTCAGTTACGGAATGAATAAGTCATGGGGATGAAAGGTAAAGCATTGGGAATATAGTCAATAGTATTGTAATAGTATTGCACGGTGACAGATGGTCACCTGTGGTGAGCATAGCATAATGTATAGAGTTGTTGAGTTACTATGTTGTACACTTGAAACTTATATAACTTTGTGTGTCAAATAAAATTCAATTAAAACACAAACAGGGTCAATTTATATTTCATGGCAAGGACATATGAATGGATTTCTTCTGTTGTGATTATATATTTTTACCCATTCCCATAAAATTAGGGTGACCTTATAAAATGCCTCCCAAGCTAGATACGTTTAAGAGTGAAAGTGTTGTGACTAGCCATCAAGGTAGGACAAGAGGCTTAGGCCAAGTCTGTCTCAGGCTAGCCCAGATAGCCAATTATTCTATGTAAAATGTGTGATAGCCAGGAAGACACAGCCAGTGAGTTAATCCCAGGCTTTCCACAAAAGTGCTTCCCTAATCTGACTACAACAGAATCCATGGGCAGCTTGTTAAAAATGCTGGTTCCCTGGCCTCACTTCCAGGATGGATATATTGTCCACATTTGTAGGTCCCTAGGTGATTCTGATAATCACAGTAATCAACTAAAACTAGTGAAGACTACTTCTTTCTGGAACTCTCTAAATTTGTATTTTACACTGGAATTGCCACACACACACTTAACCTATTCATCCTCAATATTTTTGCTTTCGAATTTAGGAAGCATATTTTCCACTTTTGAACCCCTTGGAAATCCAGCAGATACATCTAGAATTGATGGCATATCAGGATATAATTTTCAGTGCCATGAATTGTGGTTTATTCCTGGAGGTATTTCTGAACTGTAGCCCATAAATGTCAAATTTTTTTTTTTTAGTTCACAAACTATTTTAGGATCAAGTAAAGAAGGAACATGAGATCTAGTTGTCTGAGAATTTTCCATTGCCACTTTCAAATGCAAGCAAGAAAACAGAAGCATCAAATTTTGCATAATGAGTGTCACCAAATTTGAAAAATAAAATCCTGGAGGCAATTTTACAAGAGGCTCTCTTAAGAAATATTTTATTATTGGGTCTCCTGGGTGGCTTAATTGGTTAAATATCCAACTCTAGCTCGGGTCATGATCTCACAGTTTGTGGGTTTGAATCCCATGTTGGGCTCTGTGCTGACAGCTCAGAGCCTGGAGCCTCCTTTGGATTCTGTGTCTCTTTCTCTCTTGGACCCTCTCTCACTTGTGCTATGTCTCTTTCTGTCTCTCAAAAAATGAATTATCATTAAAAAGAATTTAAGAAAACAGTATTTTATTGTTGATGAATTTGGTAGCAAGAGAGGATCTTACTCTGTGGGAAAACTCAGGCACTGATAACTCTGAATTGAAGAATGATTCAGAATAATCGGATACAGAGTATATTTTAAGAATTTCTTTAAAAAATTATTTCTTTACTTTTGTTTCTTATGTACAGGAACATTATGATAAATATCTAAGTGTAAATTAATTTAAAATGGTTCTTAAGTTAAAAATAACTAATAAAAGTAGTAAAAAATGATGCTATTCTGAGTCTTGAATGTAAATGTTGAATCATATGAATGTACTCCTGAAGCCAAGACTACACTGTATGTTCGCTAACTTGACATAAATAGATAAATAAATAAATAGCATATGGTGGTATTGTTCATTTAGCAGGATTTTTTTCTCAGTGATATATGAATTTTTTTAATTCCAGTGTAATTAGTGTTGTATTTGTTTCAGATGTACAATGTAGTGATATAGTCATTTTATATATTACTCAGTGTCCATGATGACATCTATACTCTTGAAAATGTTGTATTATAATTGATAATGACTGAGATTTGATATATGAGATATACAGTAGGGGAAAAATAAGTTAAATCCTTTGGCAATTTTGCTGGCTACCCCACTCAGGTAGCACATGCCCTGGAGGTGAGTATAATAAGGCTCATTAATATCAATCATTCTCTATTCCTCTGGACCTGTCATAATGTAAACACTCCTCACAAAGTGTGTAAATTTAGAGCTAAAGGTTTTTAACATATATTCCTTTAAAATAAGCAAAGTAATGATCAGAAACTCAATTTAGAGTGCTTAGTGTAGGAAAATAAAAATTAGCCAGGTTATTTTATGAAATTCCAAGGGCTATTTTGAGTCTACATAATGACTAACACAAGCCAATGCCTGTTTAAGACATGACTCCACTATACAACCACACACACACGGGCACAAAAGAAATAACAGTGTTCCCTACCAGACTTAATAGGATGTTTGGGAAGTTTTAAGTCACCAAAACAGCCAGGGAGAAGAGACTGAGGCCTGCATAAGTAGGTTTGGTTCCCCCCCCCTCCCCTTCTTCCACAACTTTCCTCTCCAGTTGTGCTTCTTTTCAGACTATACAGGGAAGCCCAGCTGCCAGCAGACAACAGGCTGAACGGTAGCCAGCTGCTTTATAACTGTGTTAGCCAGAAGCCCTCATGAGAAATATTTTTCCTGGAAAATAAATTATAACATGTCTAAGTGGTGCCTGACAAAGCTAAACAGGAGGCATGCTGCTCTATTGCAAATTCATCTGCAGTCTCTGGGTAGAGAGACAAATAAAAGCACTTCATCAAAATCAGTCACAGAAACCCAGGAATACCCATAGGAGACCACTAAACTCTAAATACCAATCAATTTCTCCAACTTTTTTTTGTCAAACTTGCAAGTCCTTTTAAGCACTGTCTTCTTGAACTGCCAGGCAGCAGCTGGCTGGTGTGGAGAAAGATCAGAAGGAATATAGTTTGGGGGCCTTTTGTGACACAGCGGTTTATCTAGCTGAGGACCCTTATTGCTGAAGGGGATTTTTTGGCCTTCGAGCATCAATTAAGGTTAAAACTAAAAGCCTGCTTTTACTTCCATATATTTGCAATGTCTCTGCTTGAAGAGGTTTGCCTAAATATACTGGGAAACAATAAATAGAAAGTGTATTAAGAAGCTGCCCCTCCGACTACAGGTTTAAAACTGCAATCCTGAAAGTAACTCAACATATAGCCTGTACATATTTTAAAACATAACAACCACAATTACACTGGTACAAGGTATTGATGATCTAATAAGATGCTACTCTCACCATTGACTTTGATTTAATCAAAATCTTGATATGGTGTTTAATACTTAATCAAGGTATTTATAATGCACCTATTATGCTTAAGACATTGTGCTGGAGACTGCATGTATCATAATAATATCAACCTTCAAGGAGGTTGTATTTTCATTCGGGAGTCTAATAGAAAAGACAGTTTTTCTCCCAGCTATGCCTTTGACTATGGCTTTGACTAGTTGTGTGACCATGAAAAAGTCAGTTAGGCTTTGGTATGTGGTAACATAAAAAGAAACTCATTTTGGACAATATGTTGGGATAGTAAAAGCATGGAAAAAGAGAGACCCACTTTGACTACTTAGAAATATGGAGAGCACAAACCAAAGTGACAATAGAGATGGAGAGAAGTGGATGGGTCCATGAAATATTTTGGAGAGAGATCCAAAGGTTGTACAACATGTTACTTGCCAGGCTAAATATGTCTTCTAAGTATATGTTGATTCTGTGCAACTGGCAAAGTTTTCACTTGGAAGACTGAAATATTATACAGCTCTTTTATGACTAGGTATGAAACCTTCAAATGCCATTTGATCTTGCTGGAGATTGGTCTTCTCTATAATGAAATAGAGGTAACATTCCTGTAACCCCATCTCTATCCCAAGAATATACAAAGAAAAAACAGATAATAGGTGTGAAAATAGTTGGAAAGGAAAATTATTTTTTGGATGTGGAAGACAATATCATTATTATTTACAGAAAAGTTCTTTAGGTCTAAGGATTCAGGTAGGTGAGCCATTCAGCTTTTAAATGGCCTCCTATAATAACTGCAATTTACATAATATAACATTAAAGACACTAAATAAACCAGAATAGCTGGAAAATATGACATTTTCTTAAATGTATCACACTCAAATTAGAGAAATTTAAGGCCCCTTTTTATAAGGTCAAAGAAATCTGACTCAAGTCTGACTTGAGAGTGTCTTAATTTACAAAGTAGTTTCATCCATGAGGGCATTTCCAAATGAAGTAATACTAGAGAAGTACTCATGAGGTAGATACAGTATCTACATTTTGGTAAATTCTAATTCTGTGCAGATTGTACTGGATTTATTGATTTTCCCCCATGGATAATAACAAAACATAATTATGTTTATACTATAGAGTAATCTGATTTAAAGGCAAACTATATATTCTTAGCTTATAATGTGAACCACTGGGCTGATATGCAACATGAGCTGTGTGAGAGCAGTCCTTGTTGTGAGGTACAATTAACAACAAATAAAAGCAAAAGTGATCTCAGACATCAAGAAGTGTTTGGGGGCGCCTGGGTGGCTCTGTTGGTTAAGCCTCCGACTTCGGCTCAGGTCAGATCTCACGTCCGTGGGTTCGAGCCCCGCATCAGGCTCTGGGCTGACAGCTGGCTCAGAGCCTGGAGCCTGCTTCCGGTTCTGTGTCTCCTTCTCTCTCTGCCCCTCCCCCTCTCATGCTCTGTCTCTCTCTGTATCAAAAATAAATAAAACATTATAAAAAAAAAGAAGTGTTTGAATTCAGTTTGTTCTTAAGAAAGGACCCAATATCATGAAAAAATGCTATTTTTAAAAATTGAAAGTGAAAAAAGTACTTGTGAACTTTTTTTTTACTCAATTGCAGATGTTTTAATTTTACAAAGTTGTATACAATGCCATAAAATTGCTTATTTCTTACAGAGTAGAAGTTTATAAAGTCTGCCAATATTTCACACATATTTTGTAACTCTAATCTAGCTATATTATTCAGAAACCCACCTAAGTATTTCTGGTGATGTCTCCATACACATTACTTTGAAAGAACTCATAGCTAAAACCTGACTTGAAAGTAGGAAATCTAGAGGCTCCTGGGTGGCTCAGTTGGTTAAGCATCCGACTTCAAATCAGGTCATGATCTCATGGTCTGTGGGTTTGAGCCCCATGTTGGGCTCTGTGCTGACAGGTTAGAAGCTGGAGCCTGCTTGGGATTCTGTGTCTCCCTCGCTCTCCGCCCCTCCCCCACTCGTGCTTTGTCTCAAAAATAAATAAAACATTCAAAAATAATTAAAAAAAGGAAGCAGGAAATCTATTAAGAATTTTATCATTAAAATAAAGTTTAAATCAGTGTAAGAGACATGATTCATAGATGTTGTCTCCATGAGCATTCCTCACTCTCACATAGTCATTTCATTTATTTTGTGTATTTTTCTCTTAATAACAAAATATACTACTGAAAAAGCACTAGAATTATATTAAAATTTAACGACAATTTTGACAGTGGAAGGATGAGACATGGCCCAGTTGATTAAGGTTAATAAAACTAATTTGTTTTATAGATAAGGGCTTTTAAAAAATACCTACATATAAATACAGTGTAGACTTAGAAAGATTGGAACAAGGAACAGAAAGCTATTAGTAATCTTAGCATAACCTCAAATCTCTGGTTTTCTCTCTCTCTGCCCATTTTGTTTTATTTTTCCCTTCACTATAGAGTGTTTTCTCTTCTTTTTATTTGTTGGTTTGTTTTATTTTAATTTTTGATTCTTGTTTTTCTCACATGAGTTTGTCCAGAGCAGGATTTTCTTTTTCTTGTTGTTGACACCATCAACCAAATGTCTTGATTCCCAGTGACCCAACTCAAGAATATCTTTAAAAAGTAGTTGGTTAGTCCACCATGGGTGAGGTGCGTGCTCAGTTGGTTTTTGCCAAGGAGGTGCGTGAGCTTATATAGTACAAATGTATAGAGGTGAGTAGGAAGAACAAAATCTCTTGAAAGTTATAATTGGGCTGGGCAGATGCCCAGAAGTTTTCTACTCCATTGTTGATTCACCGGTGCTTATGTTCATGGGATGTGAATATTCAAATGCTGGTGGCTCAGTGCCAGAGCGATTTCTTGGTCTGTTTTAACTTCTCTGTGATAAGTGTATTGTACATATGAAAATGTAAACTTAAAAGAACAAGAGGCACATTATTTCCATTTGGGACTATATTTGAAATGTGGCCAGTCAACAATCAACTGAAGTTAGTTTTTATATACTGACAGTAGTTTCCGGGGAAATTAATAAAAAATAGCCTTTCAATTGTAGCAAGTCTCCAAAGAAAAGAAATTCTATAATGGAAGATTGTTTTGAGGTTGAGAGGAGGGGAAAGAACTAAACTTTTTGTAATATACTTTAAATATCAATATAAATGGTTAAATGCAAAATATTTCTCAAATCAATGATCTCTAATTATAATATCTATTATAATTAGAACTAACATTTATTGAAATCACACCTATATACTAAATAGTATGCTTACCCTTTACATGAAGAATTTCATGAACTACTATGAGATAGGCATATTTTATATTTATGCTTTAATGTCAGGATATTTGCAAGTTGCTTGTGAAAGGCCATGAAGTCAGAAAATAGAAGAGCCAGAATTCTAACCCAATTATATCTGAAACCGGAGCCTAGTTCCTTGCTTTTTGGTATACAACCTCTAGGGTTGTTGTTTTATCTTAAATCTTTACTCATATTAAAAAACATCTCTCAGATACACATACCAGGGTTTATCATATCTCTTCTCTTTTTACCATAGAAGATTCTATTAATTGCTTCTAAGTGTGGCATTTAATTTCTAACATTTTGTCATATTTTTAAAAGTTATATAGTTTTCACTTATTGTTTGTGGATTTTGTACTGTGAACCTAAGTATTATCATAAATTACGATCATGTAAATCAAGATTTTTGAAATTGATAGTAAATTTAAAATCATGAAGTTATAGCTATAAAGGCTAACGTGGTCTCACAGAAATGTGAAAGAAAAATATTAAAACATATTTTAAAAATTAGAGGTATAAAGTTAGAGAAGCAAGTTATAAAATCTTTTCCTCCAGAACATCTTTCTCCTCTATGTGTATATTTATTTGTCTTTTTTACACATTATACATTGCAGCTGATATGGTTACTACCTAAAACTCAGTCTCCTTAGTGATTTTTGTTTCTGGTCTTTGAGATTTGTTTATTTCCCCATCATGCCTCTCCATATTTTTACTGTCATCTAATTCAATTCAGCAGCTGTCCTCTAAAACCCTTCATGCCAGAATTAAAGAGACCACTGAATTCAGATTCCCTCTACCCACATGGTAAACAAAGTGAGACACAAACATTTGTACTCAGGGAAGAAATGGATTGCAGGTATTTCAATATGACTCCTGGGACACATTTCTTCATAGGAAATGTGACAAGCCAGAATATAAATAGCATATTATTCTGGATCAGGCACATAATGTTTGAAAAAGGTGAGTTGATCTGGGAGGCTAAATAATGCTAGAACCTTACTGCAAACAGACTAATAACATACTTAGGGAACATAAATGTAACATAGCATTGTTACCTTGTAATGCACTCTAGCCAGCAGCATCTATGAAACACATGGTGTCTATAGGCATTCTACCATCAGGGCATCAGTGATAGCTCCTGCTTTAAGAATTATACAGCTTAGTAAGGAATTACAATGATTTTTTTATTTTTCTCAAATTACTGAGATTCTTAAAATTACGAAAGTTAAAGTTGATAAAATTAGTTCAGAATATTTGTAAAGCAGCATAAATTGTTCATTTATTTATAAATAATATAAAGTACAACTATTTATTTTTAACATTTATATCAATTTCTTTTATGCAGAAGTATACACAGTAATTTAAGATGTAAAATACCTGCATTCAACAATAAGGATAAGTCTTTATTTATAGTTTATTGTCAAGTTGGTTTCCATGTAACACCCAGTATTCATCCCAACCAGTGCCCTCCTCCATGCTCATCACTCATTTTCGCCTCTCCCCCACCTCCCACCAACTCTCAGTTTGTTCTCAGTATTTAAGAGCCTCTTATGGTTTACCTCCCTTCCTATCCTTAATTATTTTTCCCCTTCCCCTCCCCTATGATCCTCTGTTAAGTTTCTCCTGTTCCACATATGAGTGAAAACATATCGTATCTGTCTTTCTCTGCCTGACTTATTTCACTTAGCATGACACCCTTGAATTCCATCCACATTGCTACAAATGGCCAGATTTCATTCTTTCTCATTGCCGTGTAATATTGCATTGTATATAAACCACATCTTCTTGATCCACTTGTCAGATGATGGACATTTAGGCTCTTTCCATGATTTGGCTATTGTTGTAAGTGCTGCAATGAGCACTGGGGTATATATACCCCTATGTATTGACACTCGAATATCCCTTGGGTAAATTCATAGCAGTGCTTTTGATGGGTCATAGGGGAGTTCTATTGTTAATTTTTTGAGGAGCCTCTACACTGTTTTCCAGAGGGGCTGCACCAGTTTACATTCCCACCAACAGTGTAGGAGGGTGCCCATTTCTCCACATTGTTGCCAGCACCTATAGTCTTCTGATTTGTTCATTTTAGCCACTCTGACCTGCATGGGGTGGTATCTCAGAGTGGTTTTTATTTGTATTTCCTTGATGATGAGTGATGTTGAGTATTGTTTCATATGTCTGTTGGCCATCTGGATGCCCTCTTTGGACAAGTATCTGTTCACGTCTTCTGCCCATTTCTTCACTGGTCTATTCATTTTTCAGGTGTGGATTTTGGTGAGTTCCTTATAGATTTTGGATACTAGTCCTTTATCCAATATGTGATTTGCAACTATCTTTCCCCATTCTGTCAGTTGCCTATTAGTTTTGTTGATTGTTTCCTTTGCTGTGCAGAAGTCTTCTTTCCTGTGCTGTGCACAGCCTTTCTGCTGTGCAGAAGTCCCAATAATTCATTTGCCTTTGGAGGTATGTCGAGTAAGAAATTGCTGCAGCTAAAGTCAAGAAGGTTGTTTTCTGCTTTATCTTCTAAGGTTTTAATGGTTTTGTGTCTCACATTCAGGTCCTTCATCCATTTCGAGGTTATTTTTGTCTGTGGTGTAAAAAAGTGGTCTAATTTCATTCTTCTGCATGTTGCTGTCCAGTTCAGCACCATCTGTTAAAGAGGCTGTCTTTTTTCCACTGGTACTCTTTCCTGCTTTGTCAAAGATTAAGTGGCCATACACTTGTGGGTCCACCTCTGGGTTCTCTCTTCTATTTTGTTTTTGTGCCAATACCATACTGTCTTGATGATGACAGCTTTGTAGTAGAGGCTAAAGTCTGGGATTGTTATGCCTTCTGTTTTGGTTTTCTTCTTAAATATTAATTTGGCTATTTGGAGTCTTTTGTGGTTCCATATAAGTTTTTGGATAGTCTGTTCTAGCTTTGAGAAGAATGCTGGTGCAATTTTGATTGGGAGTGCATTGAATGTGTAGATTGCTTTGGGTAATAATGACATTTTAAAAAATATTTATTCTTCCGATCCATGAGCATGGAATGTTTTTTCCATTTCTCGGTATCTTCAATTTCTTTTATAAGTTTTCTATAGTTTTTATTGTACAGGTCTTTTACATTCTTGTTTAGGTTTCTTCCTAGGTATTTTATGGTTTTTGTGCAATTGTGAATGGGATCAGTTTCTTGATTTCTCTTTCCTCTGCTTCATTATTGGTATATAGGAATTCAACTGATTTCTGTATGTTGATTTTGTACCCTGAAACCTTACTGAATTCATTGATCAGTTCTAGAAGGCTTCTGGTGGAGTCTTTCAGGCTTCCTATGTAGAGTATCATGTCATCTGCAAAAAGGGAAAGTTTGACTTCATCTTTGCCAATTCTGATACCTTTTATTTTCCTCTGTTGACTGATTGCTGATGCTTGGACTTCCAGCACTGTGTTAAACAACAGTGGTGAGAGTGGACATCCCTGTCGTGTCCCTGATTTCAGAGGGAAAGCTCTCAGTTTTTCTCTATTGAGGATGATATTAGCTGTGGGTTTTTCATAAATGGCTTTTAGGATATGTAAGTAAGTTCCTTCTATCCTGACTTTCTCAGGGTTTTTATTAAGAAAGGATGCTGTATTTTGTCAAATGCTTTTTCTGCATCTATTGACAGGATTGTATGGTTCTTATATTTTCTTTTGTTAATGTGATGTATCACAATGATTGATTTGTGAATATTGAACCAGCCCTGCAGCCCAGGAATTAATCCCACTTGATTATGGTGGATAATTCTTTTCATATGCTGTTAAATTCGATTTGCTAGTGTGTTGTTGAGGATTTTTACATCCATATTTATCAGAGATATTGGCCTGTAGTTCTCTTTTATTCCTGGGTCTCTGTCTGGTTTGGGAATCAAAGTGATGCTGGCTCATAGAATGAGTCCAAAAGTTTTTCTTCCATTTCTATTTTTTAGAACATCCTGAAAAGAATGGATATCAACTCTGCTTTAAATGTCTGGTAGAATTCCCCTGGGAAGCCATCTGGCCCAGGGCACTTACTTGTTGGGAGATTTTTGATAACTGATTCAATTTCTTCACTAGATATGGGCCTGTTCAGATTTTCTCTCTTCCTGTTTGAGTTTTGGTAGTCTGTTTGTGTTTAGGAATTTGTCCATTTCTTCTAAGTGGTCAAGTTTGTTGGCATATAATATTTCATAGTATTCCTTGATAATTGCTTGTATATCTGAGGGATTGGTTTTAATAAATCCATTTTCATTCATAATTTTGTCTTTTTGGGTGTCTCTCTTTTCTTTTTTGAGAAGCCTGACCAGAAGTTTATCAATTTTGTTTATTTTTTCAAAAAAAAAAAAAAACCTCTTGGTTTCATTGATCTATTCAACTGTTTTTCTTTTTGTTGTTGTTTGTTTTTTATTTGGATTCTCTCTGCCCTGATCTTTATTATTTCTCTTCTTCTGTTGGGTTTGGGGTGTTCTTGCCGCTTCTAGTTCCTTTAGGTATGCTGTCAGATTTTTTATTTGTGCTTTTTCTAGTTTTTTGAGATAGGCCTGGATTGCAATAATTTTTCCTATTAGGACTGCCTTTGCTGTATCTCAAAGAGTTTGGATTGTTGTATTTTCATTTTTATTTGTTTTCATATATTTTTTAAATTTTTTTCTCTAATTTCCTGGTTGACCCTTTCATTCTTTAATAGGGTGTTCTTTAACCTTCATGATTTGGAGGTTTTCCTGACATTTTCCTTTGGTTGATTTCAAGTTTCATAGCACTGTGATCTGAAAACATGCATGGTATGATCTCAATTCTTTTATATTTATTGAAGGATACTTTGTGACCCACTATGTGGTTTGTCTTGGACACTGTCCCAGGTACACTTGAGAAGAAAGTGAATTCCATAGCTTTGGCATATAGAGTTCTAAATATATCTGTTAAGTCCATCTGGTCCAATGTGTCATTCAGATGCATTGTTCCTTTAGTGATTTTCTGTCTAGTTGATCTATCCATTGCTGTAAGTGGAGTATTAAAGTACTTTGCAATTAGCACATTCATATCAATAAGATTGCTTATGTTTGTGATTGTTTTATGTACTTGGGTCCCTCCAAATTGGGTGCATAAACATTTATTGTTGTTAGCTCTTTCTGATGGATAGACCCTACAATTATTATATAATGTGCTTCTTTATCTCTTGTTACTGCCTTAACTTTAAAGTCCAGTTTGTCTGATATAAGTATGGTTACTCCAGCTTTCATTTGACTTCTAGTAGCCTGATAGATATTTCTCTGTCCCCTCACTTTCAATCTGAAGATGTTCTCAGGTCTAAAATGAGTCTCTTGTAGACAGCAAATAGATGGATCTTGTTTTTTTTTTTTTAATCTATTTTGATACCCTGTGTCTTTGATTGGAGTATTTAGTCTGTTTACATTCAGTGTTATTATTGAAAAATATGGGTTTAGAGTCATTCATCGTGTACTCTGTAGGAGTCATGCTTGTAGTAATGTCTCTGATACTTTGTGTTCCTTGCAACAATTCCCTCATAGTGTCCCCCTTAGGATCTCTTATATGGCTGGTTCTTCAGTTTTTGTTTCTTTGGGAAAACCGTTATCTCTCCTTCTTTTCTGAATGACAAGCTGGCTGGATAAAGGATTCTTGGTTGCATATTTTCCCTGTTTATCACATTGAAGATTTCCTGCTATTCCTTTCTGGCCTGCCAAGTTTTAGTAGATAGGTCTGCTACTACCCTTATATGTCTACTTTTGTGTGTTATGGCCTGTTTATCTCTAGCGGCTTTCAGAATTCTCTCTTTATCCTTATGTTTTGCCAGTTTCACTATGATATATTGTCAGAAGATCAATTCATGTTACATCTGAGGGGAGTTCTCTGACCTCTTGGATTTAAGTTTCTGTTTCCTTCCTGATTGGGGAAGTTCTCAGCTATAATTTGTTCAAGTACCCCTTCAGCCCCTTTCTCTCTTCTTCTTCTTCTTGAATTCCTATGATATGGATATTGTTTCATTTGATTGTATCACTCAGTTCTCAAATTCTCCGTTCATCTTCCTGGATCAATTTATCTCTCTTTTTCCCAGCTTCCTCTTTTTTTTCTATAATTGTATCTTCTAATTCAACTCTTCTCTTTGCCTCATGCAGTGGCCACCTCCATTTTATTATGCACCTCATTTATAGAATTTTTAAATTCAGCATGACTATTTAAGATCCAGGATCTTTGTAGCAGTAGCATCTCTGCTGTCCTCTATGCCTTTTTCAAGCCCAGTGATTAATTTTATGACTACTGTTCTAAGTTCTTGGTCAGTTATGTTGCTTATATCTGTTTTGACCAATTCTTTAGCTGTCACTTTTTCCTGGAATTTCTTTTGAGATGTCTTCTGTTTTGTCATTTTGGCTAGATTTCTGTCTCTTGTAAGGTTTAAAGGCTTGCTATGTGCTCTGTACCTTCAAGTACTGCTGTATTAAAGGAGGCTTGTAGACAGTCCAGGGCCTGGAAATTCAGGAAGTGTTCTTTTAAGGATGTTCCTTGGTGTCTCTTGTTGTGACTTTTTATTTATTTTATTTCCCTACTTGTAGTAATGTTTTGGACTCCCAAACGTGTGTTAAAAAAACTAATAGGCAATGGACAGAATGGGAAAAAGATAGTGGCAAATGGTATATCAGATAAAGTGTTAGTACCCAAAATCTACAAGGAACTCACCAAACTCCACACCCAAAAATCAAATAATCCAGTGAAGAAATGAACAGAAGACATAAACAGACATTTCTCCAAAGAGGACATCCAGATGGCCAAAAGGCACATGAAATGATGCTCAGCATCACTCATCATCAGGGAAATACAAATCAAAACCACACTGAGATACCACCTCACATCAGTCAGAGTAGCTAAAATGAACAAATCAAGAGACTATAGATGCTGGCAAGGATGTGGAGAGATGGGCACCCTCCTACACTCTTGGCGGCAATGTAAAGTGGTGCAGCCGCTCTGTAAAACAATATGGAGGTTCCTTAAAAAACTATCAATAGAACTCCCCTATGACCCAGCAGTAGCACTACTAGGGATTTACCCAAAGGATACAGAAATGCTGATGCATAGGAGCACATGCACCCCAATGTTCATAGTGGCACTTTCAACAATAGCCAAATCATGGAAAGAGCACATCACCTGATGAATAGATAAAGAAGATGTGGTATATATACACAATGGAGTACTACATGGCAATGAGAAAGAATGAAATCTGGCAATTTGTAGCAAAGTGGATGGACCTCGAGGGTGTCATGCTAAGCAAAATAAGTCAGGCGGAGAAGGACAGATACCATATGTTTGCACTCATAAGTCTAACAGGACAAACCTAACAGAGGTCCATAGGGAGGGGAAGGGGGAAATAGAGTTGGAGAGAGAGGGACACAAATCATGAGAGACTATTGAATGCTGAAAACGAACGAGGGCTGAAGGGGGAGGGGGCCGTGGGAAGGGAGTTATGATCATGGAGGAGGGCACTTGTGGGGAGAAGCATTGGGTGTTATATGGAAACCAATTTGACAATAAACTATTATAAAAAACATGATGCCTCCTGAAATGTAGTCCTGCAAACTTGGCATTCAGAGCAGGGGATTCGTTCTTCCTGATGCCAACTGGGCCCCTAGGGTCCTGACTAAACTAGAGGTAACTTTTTTGTCCCACTGCATGGGGGGTAGGATAGGATCCCTCTCTGTCCCAGGCCGAGGTTTTTTCTCTTGTCTAGTGAGCACTGGACTACGCTATGAATTCGCGTGGCCGTCACCTTATAAATCCTCTAACCTCGGCCGTTACCTCTTTCTCTTCTTCTTTTCTCTTAGATCAGTTTCTTTACTGGATCCCTTCTCACTCAGCCTGACGTTGGGTCGCCAATTGTCGTATCCCGGGCTCAGGGTCGCGTTACTTTATTGAGCCCCACGTTGAGGCGCCAGTTGTTGTAACCCGCGCTCATGGTCGCGTTCCTTCACTGAGCCCCACGTTGGGCTCCAATTGTTGCAACCTGCGCTCAGTCCCGGCGCGCTCATCCTAAACCCGCAGCCCCAGAATGCTCGTTCGCTCGTCATAGTTGTTTCCCG
>NC_043705.1:95159893-95185892 GCF_006229205.1 Suricata suricatta | reverse complement strand
CTGACCTAGGCAGGCTACAGAGTCGAATGCATATCAAAGAAGCGCCCCGACTTTTGCCTCAGCAATCTTGGGGGATGGAGAACTAACACTGAATACGGTTTTGATCTTTTGTGTGCCTTGGCCACTCACGTCTAGCTCAGCAAGATAGTCGCCAAAGTTATTTTGGAAATCTCCAGCTTCCAGATGCAAATCTTGTTTACTGGCTCACTCAACGGAGTGATAATCCTTGCCTGAGGCAGACAGAAAACTTGGCGGCCCCAGACAGTCTAGATACAGTCCTATGTTTCCCTAGCTGCTCTTTCTCTTCCCTTTGTCTCTCCACAGAAGGAGATACCTGCCCTCCCACCTCCGTGTCCTGACCGATTTTTATCTCCCTCAGTTTGCAATCAGCACCTATGAGGCTGTCTTCCTGCTAGACTCTGTCTCCTTTCCTCCCAGACTCTTGAGGTTTAGAGTCTTTTGGCTTCAGCCCTTCTTTGTTTGAGAGATGTGGGCAGGAAGTATGGATTCCTCTACTACTCCACCATCTTCAGGACAACTCTTTAAAAGCAAAAGGTGAAGCAGATTAAGAATGGATACTGAGGGGCTCCTGGGTGGCTCAGGTGGCTAAGCGTCTGGCTTTGGCTCAGGTCATCATCTCACGGTTTGTGGGTTCATGGGTTTGAGCCCCCTGTTGGGCTCTGTGCTGACAGCTGGCTCAGAGCTTGGAGCCTGCTTCAGATTCTGTGTCTCCCTCTCTCTCTGACTCTCCCCTGCTCATGCTGTCTCTGTCCCTCAAAAATAAATAAAAAAAAAAACATTTAAAAAATAAAAAAAAAATGGATTCTGAAATGCAAAAATCTAAAGTTACCATAAAGGATTACTACTATATCAAATTGGATAAGAAATAATATGTATATAGCCAATAGATGAATATTTAATGGACATCAACTTCACCTCTTGGAATCAGATATGAACATACTTGAATTAAAGGGTGACATTATGTGTTTGTTTAGTCTAGAAGCATTTTGGTTAATATTTTCAATTGTTTTAATTGCACATTATTTGGTGACTCATCTAACTGCTAAATTATGTCTACCCAGATAGCTAGAGGTATCTTTTTTATTGTTTTTTATATAATCATAACCAGCTAGATTATCCCATAGTCACAAAATTATGAATGATGACTTTGAAAGAATTTGAATTGGCTAATTATAAAGGACAGTGAATTCATTTACAAATGTTTATTTTTAATAAAAATTGCCAACTCCAGAGAATTTGCTTCAAGTAGTAATATTTTCTATACATCCTTTATTTTCACTTCCTAAATGTGTTTATGTTATATACTCCTAGAATAAATTATTGGAAATGAATGTGTAGCATGATATGATATTATATAGTTTTTAGCTCCTTCATAATGAGCCTGGATAGCTCAGTTGGTTAAGCATCTGAATTCAGCTCAGGTCATGATCTCATGGTTTGTGGGTTCGAGCCCAATGCTGGCCTCTGTATTGACAGCTCAGAGTCTGGAGCTTGTTTCAAATTCTATGTCTCCATCTCTCTTTAACCCTCCCCCACTTGTGCGTGCGCGCTCTCTCTCTCTCTCTCTCTCTCTCTCAAAAATAAATAATACAAATAAAAAATTTAAATTGGTGGTGGGAATTGATAAGCCATTTAATAAAGAACTGTGTGCATATATGTATATATATACATATTTTACAAGTCTGTAGCTCTTATTCATGTACAGTTTTGGGAGCTATTGTTCCAATTGCCAATTAATAGATAAACAAAAAATATTTATTTTTCTGTGAATATCAACACAAACTAATTTTTAGAATAGTCATATCTAATATTAGTATATTATGACCATACTATTTTCTTTTATGAATATAATTAAGTGAAGGCTAGAGGGACTTCCTTTGTCTTGATAAATAATTAATAGGCTCTTCTATAAGGTGTGTGTGTAAAATAATTCTCAAAACAGATACTCATCAATGTATTTTTCAACAAAATTATTTTTATTTTTATTTTGTAAACATTGATTAAAGTCATTCTTCACACCCACTATCCCACATTTGTTAATAAAAATACTTTGAAAGTACAAATGAAAGTCCACTTTCCTCTGAGATGTGATATCCACAATGAGGTACCTCTACTGTCAAGCTCTATGGGCACGATCTGGATATTGCTTCCTTTGGACAAGGTCATTTGACAACTTCTGTATGTGTAAGAGTGTTAACAAAATGCCATATATATAAAATGTTTGCTCCTTAGGAATCTTTTCCTCTGTTTTTAAATAAATGCATTACAAGTCATATTAATGAAAAGTTTTCCATGACCTAAAGTGAAATATATAGTATTGTGTTTTCATTCTCCTCCTTTGTGGCATAAATTTAAAAATCTTCTCTTAGACATAAGTTGTTTAAATTTTGTAGTATCAAACTCCTCTAGAGACCATTTATTTAGTTCCCCCTTTTCAAGATGAAATAAATAATTTAATATGTCAAATAGTCAAGAAATTCTCATGGCCTAAGAGGCAGCATTTTTCAAGTACAAAAATATAACATTGAAATGATTGACCATGATTAAGAGTAAATAGTATGGAGGAGCTAATACCACATGATTATTCTCCTGCATTCATGAGGACATTGAACATAAAGTAAGGATTTATCCAAATTTATTTGCCTCATATCTAAGTAGGATTTTTGCTTCTAAATATTCTTAAGCTTAACTAAAAAACACTATGGTGAGGTTTTTTACAATAAAGGTGAATGAATAGCAAATGTAACAAAAATTATTTATAGTACAGGATATATAGAGTTGGTGAGCTTGCCAGATTTTTGTCTAACAAGCCTTTAGAAAAAACAGTCACCTAAATCCCACTATCTATACTAAGGTATATAGATAAATCCCCCCAAAATATCTTTAACAGGAAGAAGAGTTAAGTATGACAGATACCCAACTATAGATATCATATATGTTTCTGTTACAAAAAAACTAAGAATGTTTATTGTAAGCACAGTTTCTGATAAGCATTTGAAAAAAAAATTGGAAGGACAGTGGAAAGACATAGGAGTTTGCAAGTTACTCATTTTATTGGTGCTGGAAAGGACAGTTTGAAAAGAAGCTCTCTATTAAAACACTGGACAGTATCGGGAGAGTGGGGGAAGTAAGACATTTCTGTAATCACTAAGGATATCTCTTAAGCCTGTTTCTTTTATTTCCTAGCTCTGAAACTTTGTTTTAAGCATTAACCTTCTCAGCTTAGCTCTCTATGTAAACAAACAAATGATGTAGAATAATCATATTTTATTTGGAGACTGAATTCCTTAAGAACTTATTTACTCAAAACTTATAAAATTTGATGTGAACCCTTGCTCAATATTATAGTGATTTCTGGCCACCAGCTCAAGTCCCATTGTCACTTTACTTGACCAATCAGTATAAATGCCTAACACATCCTTAGAAAATATTTCTTTAGAAAATATTGTCTATCAATGTCTAAACCTAAAATAAGTCAAGAAAGACAATAATAACATTTACTGACCTGAACATATAATAGTAGGAATAATGAATGTTAATGATAATGGCAAGTGTTCATGGAGACTTAATATTTCTGAGGTTCTATGTACATAATTTTATTAAATTCCTACAACAGCTCTGTGAGTCAAGGCCTGCTGTTTTTATTTTCTCAGCTTCCAAAGAAAGTAACAAAGACAAGGTTTGGATCAAGAAAGCCAAACTCTGGAGTCTGGAATGTTAATACTGATGCCCGCCCACCTCTGTACAACCATACTGTGATTTTCAAATCTTTTACCAGGCTTCAAAGCTGTGTGTATGTGATGGAGGGAGAGATTATGTGAGATTTTATCAATTGTAGTGGGGGAGGGCCCCACATATTTTTGGCATTGATCACTATTTTTCTCTTTTTATGCCTTAGACTTTTAATAATGTATTATAAATAATTCTGTAGAGTCTTCTTTCACATCATACCATGTGTTGATTATTGTCCATATTTTTCTCATCCAAATATAAGCTCTGCGAGGTGTGGACCATGCCTCGTTCATTTTAGGTTGCCCAAATATTTGTCGTAGGGACTCCCGAAGCGTATCTTTAACAAATACTAAAAGAATAGGAAAAAGTATAAGGCAATGTATCTGTTTAACTCTACTCCAAGAGGCACAGAAGTACTTAAGTGTATCAAAACAGAGTTCTTATATATGTACTGTATACAAAATATTCTTGCCTTCAGTGAATGACCGTGTGTAAAACTAAATTAGAACAAACTTATTACATCATATAATTATTCTTGGATATGTAAAATCAGTTTTCAGTGCCATTTTATATAACACTCCTTGTACTATTAAATATCTCTAAAGCAATCAACATGGTTTTATGCGAAGAATATTTTGGTGGTTAGTTTCTCTTAGGATGAATGGTATTTCAGAATATTAGACTTGAAGATGTGCTTTGCAGATCAAATGCCAGTTTAAATTTACAATCTGTCCTTTTAACCTTTGATCATGTCAGGGATAACAACATATTTGAGCTCTTCAGTTATCCTCCCAGATAAGTAATACCTGTCATATGAATCATTAAAACATGTTAAGGCATTAAATTTCATGATAGTAGTTTTTATTGGAAGGTTACATTAATTTGTTACCAGACTCTTTGCCTCAGTAGAAATAAAAGATCAATTCTCAATAACTCTGTCCTTTATACTCCATGATGATCCCTTATCTATAATATGACAAACAAATTAAATGGTATTTTCAGTGGGTAATTTCTCATTTTGGACTATATTATGAGGACGAAAAAAAATCGCAGTAAAACTTTTCCTCAGACAGTTTCCATGGAATACAAGTAGACATGGTTCCCACTGCTTTGATAAATGAAGCACCATTGTGATGGTTTGGATGAGTGCTAGCTGCACTTAACATATCCATCCGTCTTAGCATTCTTGCATTTATTCTGTTTAGAAGATGGCTAATTCTCAGTGGAGAAGGCTTTAATTTCCTTTCAAATGTCATTGGCTTGGAATGCTTTGATCATGCTGAGATTTGTCCAACCTCTGTCATGGCAATTCTCTGTTGATTTCAGGCTGATTTATTTTGTACATCAAAGGCATGAAAGGACCATTCTACAACTCATGCTTTTGGCTCCACATTTTGAAGTCTCTTGAATACTCATGAGCCATATCGTTATAAGAGATGAACCACGGTTACACACATGGAAAGTAAGGTAACTAGTTGAAGCAAGCAGATTTTATTTGCTTTTTCTCAAAAGCAAAGGTTCTTTCTTAGATAGCTATTCCTTAATTACTTTATTATTTTGTTCAAATAAGGACTTACTTTAAAAATAGAAAAGGTAATTTTTAATTTATCATCTAATAACGTGTCAAATTTTAATTTTGTCATGTATGAAATGCTTTAAATAATGGAAAATTTAAAGGTCAAGAACTAAATTCAACAGATATTTGCAATAATCACAATGGTTTTTAATCCACCAGTTTCTGATCTTATATCTCAGGTACTATACTAGAAAATATTCTAGAGAAAGAAAAATAACTTTTTGTTATGGCCATAAATAGATGTAAACATTATGTTAATTTCAGATGTACAATGTAATGATGTAACACTTATACCTACTGGGAATGATCATCAGAATAAATCTAGTCTAACCATAAATAGTTACAAAAAACGTGTGTGTGTGTGTGTGTGTGTGTGTGTGTGTGTGTGTGTGTTGATCAGAAATTGCAAGATCCACTTTTCCAGCAAGTTTCAAATATGCACGATATTACCACTGCCTATAGTTACCATGCTTCACACCACATCCCCATGACCTATGCATTTTATAATTAAAAGTCTATATATTTCTGACCCCCTTCACCCATTCTGCCCAACTCCTAACACTTTTCCCAACCCTTGCACCCACCACCACACTATTCTCTGTACGTGTGGGTCTTGGTTTGTTTTGTTTGTGCATTTGTTTTGTTTTTTTAGATTCCGCATATAAGTGAGATTCTATAATATTTGTCTTTTTCTGTCTGAATTATTTCACTAAACATAATACTCTGAAGGTCACCATGTTGTCATAAAAGACAAAATTTCATTCCTTTTTGATGGCTCTATACACACACACACACACACACATACACACATATATACACATAGGAATTCATATACATACATACACACATAGGGGTTTATATAACTTTTCAAATTAATGTTTTTGTTTCCTTTGGATAAATACTCAAAAGTGGAATTGCTTGATCATACAGTGTTCTATTTTTAGTTTTTTTTTTAGTAACCTCTGCATTGTATTCCAGAGGGGCTGCACCAATTTGCATTCCCAACAACAGGGCATGGAAGTTTACTTTTCTCCATATCCTCACCCGACTTGTTATCTCTTGTCTTTCTGATAATAGGCATTCTTATAAGTATACGGTGATGCCTCATAGTAATTTCCCTGATAATAGTTATGTTAAGCATCTTTTCATATGCCTGCAGGCTATCTGTGTGTGCTCTTTGGAAGAATGTCTTTTCAGATCCTCTGCCCATATTTTTAATTAGTTTGTTTGCTTTCTTGCTATTGAGTAATAGTTTATTAAAATTTTTTTACCATTTGTTTATTTTGAGAGACAGACAGATCATTAGCAGGGGAGGGGCAGAGAAAGAGGGACACACAGAATCGGACGCAGGCTCCAGGCTCTGAGCTGCCAGTATAGAGCCTGATGCAGGGCTTGAATCCATGAACTGTGAGATCTTGACCTGAGCTGAAGCTGGACACTCATCCAACTGGGCACCACCCAGGCGCCCTGAGTAATAGTTCATTTTATATGTTGGATATCATCCTTTTATTGGATATATGGTTTAGAAAAATTTTCTCCCATTCAAAGGTTATTTTTTTTGCTTTGTTGACATTTTTCTCTAGTGTGTAGAAACTTTTTAGTTTGAAGTAATGACACTATTTTATTATTTTTTTATTGCTTTTGCTTTTGGAGTTAGTCTTAAAAAATCACTAAGGCTAATGTCAAGGAACTTGTTGGCTGCTTTCTTCTAGGAGTTTTATGGTTTTAGGTTTTACAAGTCTTTAATCCATGTAACTTAAGTTTTGTGTATGGTGTCAGATAGTAGTTCAGTTTCATTCTTTTGCATGTGGCTGCCCAGTTTTCTCAGCACTATTCATTAAGAAGACGATCTTTTTCCATTGTATATACTTGCTTTCTTTGTCATAAATAAGTTGACCATATATGAATGTTTTTTTTTTTCTGGGCTCTTTGTCCTGTTCTGTGTATTTCTTTTTATGTCAATATTATACTGTTTTGATTACTATAGCTTTATAATATAGTTTAATATCATCAGGAAGCATGATGCCTCCATCATTTTTTTTTTTCATTTTCAAGATTACTTTGTCTATTCAGTGTCTTTTGAAGTTCCAAACACATTTTAGGTTGCTTGTTCTGCTTCTTGAAAAATACCATTGTGATTTTGATAGGGATTGTGTTCAATCCATAGATGCTCTGGAGAGTATGGACATTTTAACAGTTTTAATTCTTCCAATCCATGAAAACAGAGTACTTTTATTTATGTTATATTTATTTATGTTATATTTATTTGCATATTCCTCAATTTTTCATTGATGTTTTAGTATAGAGGTCTTTAACCTGTTTGGTTAAATATATTCCAAATATATTGTATTCTCTTTGAGGCACTTATAAATTGGATTGTTTCTTGATTTTTCTGATAGTTCAATTTTGTTTTTTTAATTTTTATTTATTTTTTTAATGTTTTATTTATTTTTGTTTTTTTAATATAACACAATTTATTTTTTTAACATATGCAATTATTTTCCATAATTTACAATACATTAGTTACAATGACACTCCAAACAGAAAAGCAAAGTAAAAAAATCAAAACCCCAACTTCTATTTCATGTAATTAGACTTATACAGAAATTAGAAGGTTATGTAACAACTAGTTAATCACCTAATTTCACAGCTATCTGAAGTGGTGATTGTTATATAGCAGCTTATCTATGATACATTCAAGATACATGATACAATTTATTACTTGCCCATAAGCTAAAACACAGCCTGCTTAATACCTTTCCTTAAATTCCACCTCTATACTACAGTATACTTGAGGTCCATGCAAAAAAGTAGCTACCTTTTATATAGTTCAATTTTAGTAGATAGAAACTCACAAATTTTTGTTGATTTTGTATTTTACACCAATACTGAATTCACTTATTAGTTCTAACAGTTTTATGTGGAGTCTTTAGGGTTTTCTATATATAAAATTATGTCATCTGCAATCATTGACAGTTTTACTTCTTACTTTCCAATTTGGATGCCTTTTATTTCCTTGTCTTGTATGATTGCTGTAACTAGGACTGCCAGTACTATGTTGAATAAAGTTGTGAGAGTGTTTTCCTCCCTTTTTTCTGATCAGGGAGGAAAGCTTTCAGATTCTCACCATTGAGAATGATGTTAACTATGAGCTTATCATACGTGGCCTTTATTATGTTGAGGTATGTTCCAGTATACCCACTTTGTTGAACAGTATTATCATTAGTGAATGTTGAATTTTTCAGTTCTTTTTCTGTATCTATTGAGAAGATTTAATGCTTCTAGGAAAATATCCTTTTTCTCTAGATTGTCCAATTTGTTGGTAGATATTATTTATATTAATGTTCATAGTAGTCCTTTCTGATCCTTCCTGATCCTGTATACTTTTGTGGTATCATTTGTAACTTCTCTTTCATTGCTGATTTATTTATTTGAGCCCCTTTTTTCCTTGGTGAATCTAGCTAAAGGATTACCATTTGTCTTTATCTTTTCAGGAACCAGCTCTTAATTTTATTGATCTATTCTACTGTCTCTTTCTTTTAGTTTTTTTTTTTAAACATTTATTTATTTTTAAGAGACAGAGAGAGACAGATCATAACTGGGGGGAGCAGAGAGAGAGGGAGACATAGAATTCAAAGCAGGCTTAAGGCTCTGAGCTGTCAGCACAGAGCCTGATGTGGGGCTCAAATCTACAAACTGTGAGATCATGACCTGAGCTGATGTTGGATGCTTAACCAACTGAGCCACCCAGGCACCTCTTTTCTATTGTCTTTTTAGTCTCTTTTTCATTTATTTCCATGTTGATTTTTGTTATTTCCTTACTTTTACTAAGTTGGTGCTTTGTTGGTCCTTCTTTTTCTAGTTATTTTAGGTGTAAATTTAGATTGTTTGTTTAGAGATATTTTTAATCTTGAGGTAGGTCTGTTTCACTGTATACTTCCCCTTAGAATTGCTTTTATTGCATCTCATGGATTTTGGTAAGTTATATTTCTGTTTTCATTTGTCTCAAGGTATTTTTTAAGTTTTTCCTTTGATTTCTCATTTACCCTTTGGTTGTTCAGTAGTATAATTTAATCTCCCATGTATTTGTGATTTTTCCAATTTGCTTTTTATAATTGATTTCTAGTTTCATACTAGAAAAGATGTTTTATATGATTTCAGTCTTCTTAAATCTATTGAGACTTGTTTTCTGGCTTATCATACAGTCTATCCTGGAAAATATTTCATGTGCACTTGAGAAGAATGTGTATTCTGTTGCTTTGGGATGGAATGTTCTGTGTGAATCTAGTAAGTCTGTCTGGTCTAATATGTTGTTTAAGCTAAACTTTCCTTTTTGATTTTCTGTCTGAGTAATCTATCCCTTGATGCAAGTGGGATATAAAGTCCCTTATTACTATACTACTGCTATCAATTTCTCTCTTTAGGTTTGATAATATTTGCTTTATATGTTTAGATGCTCCTATGTTGTGTGCATTAACATTTACAGATGTTGTATCTTCTTGTTGGATTGACCTCTTATCATTATTTAACAACCTTTGTCTTTTATTATAGTCTTGTTTTAAAGTGTTTTGTCTGATAAGAATATGGCAACCATAGCTTTCTTTTGGTTTTCATTTGCATGTAAGATCTTTTTCTATTCTTTTACTTGTAGTCTCTGTTTGTCGTTGGAATCAAAGTGAGTCTTTTATAGGCAGCATTTAGATGTGTTTTGGGTTTTTTGTTTTTGTTTTGTTTCTTTATCCAGTCGGTCACTTTAGGTCTTTTGACTGGAGAATTTAGTCCATTTATAGGTAAAGTAGTTCCTGATAGATATGTACTTATTCATGTTTTGTTCATTGTTCCATGGTTGTTTTGTAGCCCTGTCTGTTCATTTGTTCTTCTCTTGCTCTCTTCTCTTATGGATCAATAACTCTCATGAGTGTTATGCTTAAATTCCCTTCTTATTATAATTTGTGTATATAATGTAGGTTTTTGGTTTGTGGTTGCCATGGTGCTTACATGTAACAGCTTATATGTAAATAATAGCCTATTTTAAATTGATAATAACAAATATGAATGCATTCTAAAATTTTACATTATTACTTCCCCCAACTTTTTATGTTTTTGACTTTGCATTTTACATCTTTTGATTTTGTGTATCCCTTAACTGATTATTGTAGCTATAGTTATTTTTCCTACATTTGTCTTTTTAACCTTCATACTAGCTTTATCTACTACCTTTACTTCCTATCTGTTTTCCTTTACCAGGGAGATTTATATTTTCATGTATTTTCTTATTCCTAAGTAAGGTCCTTTATTTTCAGATTAAAGAAGTGCCTTTAACATTTCTTGTAAACATGGTTTACTGGTGGTGAATTACTTTACCTTTTGCTTATCTGAAAACTCTATCTCTCCTTCAGTTGTGAATGATAGTCTTGCCAGGTAAGGTATTCTTTGTTGGAAGTATTGTTTTTCCTTTAAACACTCTGATAATATCATGCTACTTTATTCTGGCCTCAAGTTTCCACTGAAGAGTTTGCTGACAGTTTTATGGGCATTCCCTTGTATGCAACAAGTTGTTTTTTTCTGGCTTATTTTAAGATTTTCTCTTTATCTTTAAAGTTTGGCATTTTAATGATAATATTTCTCTGTATGGATTTTATTTGTAACTCTCAGTGCCTCCTGGATTTGGATTTCTGTTTCCTTCTCCAAGGTAGGGAAATTTCCAACCATTTTTAATTTAAAAATGTGTTTTTTTCTTTCACTTTTTCTTTCTCTTCTCCTTCTGGGATCCCTAAAATGAAAATGAGATTATTATGCCACTTAATGTTGCCCTATAGGCCCCATAAGCTATTTTCACGTTATTTATATTTTTCTTCTCTGTGTGAGCTCCTCTCTTTTGGATCACTTATTGTTCCTTTGTTTTATCTTTTCTACCATAAAACCCTCCTGTACATTTTTTAGTTAACTTAATATATTCTTCAGCTCTGTTTAGTCCATTTTGATGTTTCTGTCTTTAAGTTTTCATTCCCCCTCCCAAATTTGGTGAGAATCCTTATGACCATTACTTTGAAGTCTTTAACAGGTAAATTACTTATCACTTCTTATTAAGTTTATTTTTTCCCTGAAGTTTTATCTTCTTCTTCTTTGGAACATATTCCTGTTTCCTCATTCCGCTTGACTCTCTGTGTTTCTTTCCACATTTTAAGCATAATAGTGACCTTTTCTTATCTTGAAGGAGTGACCTGTATAGGAGATGAACCTTACCATTCATCCTGACCCAACTCTTGGTTGTCTCTCAAACCTTTGTAATTGTCTAAGACCCTGATTTTTTCCTGTAGGCCCCAATCGTTGAAGGTATGTAAAGTCCTTTCAGTATATTCCGGAGGAAGGGCTCTCACCATCTACGTTCAGGCTGATTAGATGCCAGACCCTCAGGCAGCAGCTTTTAAAGTAAGCAAATATACACAGTCTCGTGGGATACAGTCTTAAGCCATGCTGGTCTACAGACCAGGATACCTAGAGGCATCCCATGGGTAACAGTTACAAAAATCAGGGTTTCAGACAAGTATATAAACATCTTTCTGTGAGATGCCAGTGATGTGTAATACAACCAAAGGAGAGTACAAGGATGGTATCCCCTGGCATTTGTTCCCTGAAAGTACCTCCAAAGCCTCTACATATATGTCAAATCTGAAGTGTGACCATCAGAAGAGCTCCAGGACAAATAAATAGCCCTTTTTAAAATAAAGACTAGAGGTGTGTTTCAGTCTGCTGCCTAGTGTTCTAGAGTAGGTAGACTGCCAATAACTGTCTTTCAGTTGTTACAGTCACGTGCAATACCAGAACACAAGCCGCTCTGTCCCCTAGAGCCAGGTATTCAATGAACATCCCCTGTGCAGACTATGCTCATCTTCTGGCGTTAGTGGGGCTGTGGGAGAGTGAAGAGCCATGGCACACTTACTGGCTTCTGTGGGGCTGAGGGATAGCACAGAGCTGGAGTGTACCCACTGGCACAATCGAAGTAGAGGGAGAGTGCAGAAATGTTGCCTGCAGCATCTCTGTCTCAGGAGAGACTTCCACTGGATGCCTGCCCCTCAGGTAGACCCTTTAAGGTTAGCAAAATGAAGCTCCTTCACATATTACAGGCTACGCACTTTTCAAACTGCTGCTTTTGTGCGGGTCTGTGAAGTGACTCTGCATAGCTATGAGCCCTTTAAGGGAAGTATCTCAGTTGTCTCTAGTTCTTTGGGTTTCATGGATGTGAGCTTTATTGGTTTTCAAAGTTAGATGTTTTGGGGGCTCATTTCTGTGCTGCTAGTCTTAGGTGTTGGAGTAACTGTGTGGAATATGAACTTCTTACTTCTCAGAGGGAACCTCCAGGTTTGTGAGATCCCTCCTAATTGTAGGTTTCTGCACTGGGGGTATAGTTTTAATGAGACAGTGACTCTGCCTCTTCTATCTCCATGTAGCTCTTTTGTTGTTTGTTGTGAAGGAGCTGATCAGCTAATTATCAGTCTATTTTATTTTATTTTATTTATTATTATTTTTAGAGTGAATTGTTCTATGTAGCTATAGATTTGGTGTGTTTGTGGGATTTTCCTATGCTGCCATTTTGGGTCTATTCCAGATTTAACTCTTGATTTCTGTATCCATTTATTTCATGATGCAGGTCTTCTGTAAATCTTTATTTCTTCTGGTATTTGTCTTTTAGTCAAATGTGTGTGTGCGTGTGTGTGCACACGCATGCATGTATGTGTGTGTATGTTAGGCAACCAGATAATGAGCAGAAAAAATAGAAATGTTAATTGTATCTAAATTGTCTAATATTTCTGATATTAAAATCAAATACATTTTATCTTTGATTCTTGTAAAAACTAATCAGAATGCTAGAAAATGTGGTGTTTCTATGCGTGATCATCAATATTATCATCATCATCATCACATCATCTTCATTGAGTCGAGACAAGTAATGTTAGTAATAGGAGTGTTAGGATTTTTTTCCACTTCCACCATCAAATTTTATTTTATTATTTTATTTTATTTTTTATTTTTTATTTTTTAAATAGTTTATTGTCAAATTGTTTTCCATACAACACCCAGTGCTCTTTCCCACAAGTGCCCTCCTCCATCACCACCACCTCTTTTCCCCCCTCCCCATTCCCCTTCAATCCTCAGTTCGTTTTCAGTATTCAATAGTCTTTCATGATTTGTATCCCTCACTCTCCCCAGCTTTCTTTCCCCCTTCCTCTCCCTATGGTCCTCTGTTGGGTTTGTCCTGTTAGACCTATAAGTGCAAACATATGGTATCTGTCCTTCTCTGCCTGACTTATTCCACTTAGCATGACACCCTCAAGGTCCATCCACTTTCCTACAAATGGCCATATTTCTTTCTTTCTCATTGCCATGTGTATATATACCACATCTTCTTGATCCACTCATCAGGTGATGGACATTTAGGCTCTTCCATGTTTTGGCTATTGTTGACAGTGCTGCTATGAACATTGGGGTACATGTGCTTCTATGCATCAGCACTTCTGTATCCCTTGGGTAAATCCCTAGCAGTGCTATTGCTGGGTCATAAGGAAGTTCTATGGATAGTTTTTTGAGGAACCTCCACACTGTTTTCCAGAGTGGCTGCACCAGTTTACATTGCCACCAACAGTGTAGGAGGGTGCCTGTCTCTCCACCCCTCGCCAGCATCTATAGACTCTTGATTTGTTCATTTTAGTCACTCTGACTGGCATGAGGTAGTATTTCAGTGTGGTTTTGATTTGTGAGGAGTGTTAGGATTCAGCTATGGTGGATAGATTATAAAAATAATAACAATGGCAAGCATTTATTAGCCAGTTAAAATATACTTAGCACTTTCCTAATTTACAGTTTTCAGAAAAGATTTCTGAATTAGATTCAATTATTAACATGATTTTACAGATGAGGAAACTGAAAAGTAGATACACTGCCCAAAGTCCAATAGCAGAGGATTGTCAGAGTGCACATTTCTGGCATTTGTGCTCTAGTGTTTCCCATATTGAATATTATACCTTCACTAGTATTAAGATGTTTTATGATTATTCTATTTTAATTATTTCAATTTTAACATGTATTTATTTTTGAGAGAGAGAGAGAGAGAGAGAGACAAGGAGCATGCACACATGAATGGGGAAGGAGCCGAGAGAAAGGGAAATACAGAGTCTGAAGCAGGCTCCAGTCTCTGAGCTGTCAGTCCAGAGCCCAATGCAGGGCTTGAACTCACGAACCTCAAGATCATGACCTGAGCCAAAGCTGGATGTTTAACTGACTGAGCCACAAAGGTGCCCCAAGATATTTTATGATAATTTTAGATTTTAAGTTTACTTGGTGATACTTTACTTTTTACAACTAAAGATGTATTAATCTTGTAGTTAGTAGCAATCTAGTCAACAATTCAAAATTTCCATTTTTTAGTTTATAATACCCTTGTATTAAGAAGATTTAAAAATGGCTATCCTGAAACAATGATTTCATTACTTAAGATTGTATAAATATTTACTTTCAATTTGTTTATTATTTAATGAAAACATTTAGGGAATGTTTCTTTTTTAGACCTTTTTATTGTTTGCAATTAGAAATACATATGTATACATGCATATTATAAAACATACACAACCTAATAGAAGTTCATAAAATCCCATGTTCACAAATCTATGATAATTATAGCATATTCACAATTCAATATAATAACGACCATTAAGTCTCCTATATGCCCTAATTACTGATTAAAGTCCTAGACATTATAATTATTTGTTGCTTCTTCTGTAATCACTGAAAGAAAAAATAATAAACAAGTCTTTGGTAAAATAACTGTAACATTATGTTAGTTAATACTGAAGACCTACAGTCAACTATGCAATGAATTATCATCAGACTTTATAGCTTAGCAACCTATAGATCTATCAAGTGAATTATTTTTGTGTTGGTTTAGCTGAAGCATAAGCCCTGAAAAGACTAAAAAATATCAGATATATTTAAGCATTTAAATATGTTGGAAATATGTATATACAATGTAATGTATTCTTTAGAATGTATTGGGGAATGTTTAGAGTCATTTAAATGAAGATAATTTAATGTAAAGAAGTAATATTTTAATCCTAAATTTTATTCATAATAATTAGTTTTAATTCTTCTTAAGCCTATGAAATGTGAATCATTGAAGCTGTATTTTAAGCTTTTATTTACTAACTTGTTTTATTATTAATGATTCCATTTTGTATTTGTAGTGAGTTTTTAAAATAATTTAATAAAGTAATAACCTATTAAAATAGAGTATATAATGAGAATGACCCAAAAGTTATTGATGAGAATTTACTGCTGTTAACAAGTTATTTACCAACTCTGAGAATATGAATGGGAGTAGTGATGGAAAGATTAAAACCCAGAGATAATTGTCTCTTGTTTCTTTAATCAAACTATTATCATATCAAAGAATGCTTCATTACTCCTCAAAAATGATTTCACACCCTATTTACAACTTACACATCATATACATCCTATATCTTAACGTATATTATCATATTCTATGTATAGGCAACTATATGTTTGTAGTATATATAATGTATATGAATATAACATATAAAATACAGATAAATGTTTATATTACATATAAATTTGATATCTAGTACATCATTTATATCTGTAAAATCACAGTACTACTTATTTCTTCTATTTGTGATACTAACTGATAACTGGCCTGAGGTAGGAGAGGTGGTGCACTAGAGTGGCTATCTTGATTTTAGAAACATTAAAATATGGGAATATGTTCATATAAAAGCCAGGAACATAAAGTATATTCTCTCAAATTCAAATCTGAGCCCAGAGGTTTTGCTTTGAGTTTGTTGAAAAAGTATATTTATGTAACAATTTCTTGGATTTCATAGACTCTTTGAAATTAATCAATGTGGTACATTCTACGAAAGGCCAATACTCCCCATGAATTCAGAGCATTTTCAAAGCTTAAGAATACTACCAGTTGAAAAGTACATGGTTTGGACTAATTTTGAAATGATATCATGTATCTGAGCTGTGGGTACTGCACATTTCCTACATTGTTAACAACAGTTTTATAACAATTACTCTTTGTCTCTAACTATTTACAAGGAAACAGCCTCTCTTCATTTCATTCTTGGCTCTATGGAAATAGCTTTTGTGAGAAATCTGGGTTCCATTCCCAGTATAAATGCAAACTGACTGGCACCAAGTCTATGAAGTAGAGCATTTATACAGAATCCTTAGCCAAAACAATTCACTTATAAGGGAAAAACAATCATTTGGGTCTGTGAATTGGTTTCTCATGTGGATTATAGTCACATTAAATAGAAACAGCTTCGATTGCCCTGTTTAATTGGTCTATACTTCTCTCCTGATAACAGTGGAAATTATACCAATCCTTATTCAAATAGCAAGAAAATAAATGAGACTGAAGCTAAAGTACATTTTTCTATAACATGGAGAGCATTAAAAAAAGCCTTTTAAGAAATTATTAAATAAAGAGTCTGAAGTGCCTCCAGTACATAATACCAAAAATGCCACAAATAAGTTTATATTTAGATACTACTGTTTGACCTTATTTCTTTATCTAAATAGTGATCAATATACAAATGTAAATTTATACTTCAAGATACTATTCTTGGCAAGTATATCATTTTTTGTTCATGGTACAGAATCAATACTCTTAAAAAACCATGCAATGTAGGGGTACTTTGGTTTAGCCTCTGACCAGCTCAGGTCACGAACTCATAGTTCATGAGTTCAAGCCCCACATTGGGCTCTGTGCTTCAGAGCCTGCTTTGGATCCTCTGTCTCCCTTTTTCCCTGTCTTTCTCCCTGTGTGTCTTCTCTCTCTTTCAAAAATAAATAAACATTTAAAAAGAAAATAAACCATATAATATATTCATTTAAGCCTTCTTTTGGTGAACAATAAAGTTGCCATTTAATGAGCATCTATTATGTGCATACAATACTTTCATTTACATCATATACACTTGAATTAATTCACACAATAACATATATATTTAACATATAAGAAAGCTGAAGACCATAGAGATTCTTTATATATTATGTTACCAAAAAGTACATTGAACACTACAATGTTAGTGTAATTTGCTAGTAAATAAATTAGGGATATAAGAACAAGTAAGTTTGTTGTAATCCTTCATCTCTCTGAGACAATTGCCCATTGACAGTTAAAGTTAAATAATATGTTCATTAATAAGCTGGTGAGTGCTTGAACTCAGCTTCAAAATACTGTACTTTTGTACTGTTGCCATGTGGATGAATGGAACATATTAAAGTGATTCTTTAAAAACAAGTCTGTACACTATCAGGATTTTTATTCTTGCCATTTCTATCATTAAACCATTTAAATACACATTAATATCATTTGATTTAGAGTATTTGTTATATCCAGTCATGGCTGTGAGTGAGATGTTCACATAGATACAATGAACTGGTGCTTGATTTGAGCCATGAACTGATCTTGGATTATAAAGAGTGAAAAAAAGTATATGTTGCTTTAACACACAATGGAGAATTTATTAATATGCTGGGAAGCTATGTATAATGTGTAAATGGAAATCTCTCATTGTAGTATTCTTTCATGGTTCTAAATGGTGCCATGACTGAGGTCATGCCATGATGTTAACATGGTTTGTGAAACTGTAATAGCTTGGCTTTTTTGACAGATTTTTCATTTAAATATTTGGCTCCACTTACATAGGAGGTTGCCATCATTTGTAAGCTTTCCTCTTTTTCGTCTTGTAATCTCTGCAGGATGAAAAATGTTCTGATGCTATGGAAATTATTCCAGCACAGATGCATTTAGATTGCAGAAATTGCTTTGGGTTTTTTAAAGCAAGACATTTTTTGGTTGTTTCCATGATGATTGGATGCTTCATTAACCCCTTTATTGTTGACATCCTATGGAGACTCGATATGTAGTCTTAATTATTTTAAAAGACAATTCTTTGTTATTTAGCTGGTGATTAAAAACACATTAAAAGATGGCACAGAAAGACTATTTTTGTTCATTACCAGATCTGAAAATCTAATCATGTAGTAAGAGACTAATTTTCACATAATTCTTAAAACAATAAGTACACTACTGTAGAAATTATTTGTGCTGCCTATATCAGTTAATTAACCAAACTGCACTAGAGAGAAGATGATTATTTTCTATTAATCAAATGGAAAAGTCAAGAGTAGACACTTTTATCAATGCTTTTAAAAAATAAAATGTCTCAGTGATTCATGAGGTGAAACTAAAATATTTGAATGCAAGCAGAACAAGTACAAGGAAGAAAAACAATGCACTGAAAGCATGTGAAGTCAGTTTAAAAGAAAGAAAGAAAATGCCCAGTGACAGAATTGCAGGTTTTAGGGGGAAAAACGTGATAAGAGAAATACCATGTCCATTATGCAATGTAAACACACCAAAGTAAACTATATTACACTTGATCTTTTCATAATACAACACATTTACCTTTATGCATATAGTGACATGTAAGCAGGTGTCTCACAGTGTTTACGTACTGGAAACTTCCACTTCAAATAATCATCACAGCTTCAAAAATAATGGAAAATGTGGTCACTAGGAACATATTTCAGAAGAAAATGGCATATTCTACCAAGAATTTGAGATTATGTCTATTATCAAGCAGTTCCTACAGTTGCTAAAACTTTTAGGAAGAATAAATCCTTTATTTCCTAACTTCACATTCACTTTCCCTGACCCCTCACCAAAAGCTTTTGTTTAACAATGAGCAAATGTTTGGTGAGTGGGGTTTTCAGCTAAAAATTCTCATGTTTACTATGTGTCAGGCAATGAACTATGTAGCTTTACATATAATATCATTGCAATCTTTGTCCAAGAGTTTACCAGATAAACATTATGTCCATAAAATAGATGAAGAACTTGGGCCTTAGATTAAGGTTAATAACTAACAAATTTAGATTTAGATTTATACACTAGCTAATGTTCTACGCAGGTTCTATTGAATTCCAATTCAGGGAACTAACTGCTATCCAATACTGCCCACCTACCACCTACTCTGCCTTTTGTTTTTTGCCTTTTTTTCTCTCTCTAAGAGACAATAATCTAAAGATGTTTATCAAATGTACATTGTTCACACATATGCTAATTTTAGTCTCTAAAAGCCTAGTCTTTAAAAAATAATGCTATGTTCCATTGATTCTTTTATTTATTTAACCAATGTGTATTTTATTGTTATTATGCTTAGTGACCACAGGTCATTGGTAGAGTCTGGCGTTGACTTCTGTGTGGGTAGTAACATGATACTGTGTTGTGTTAATATTACATTAATTCCCTCCAGTCTCCAAAGTGACATGACACATGATCTTGAATTATAATAGGTAAAGGCTACACTTTAAGATAACCATAGCCAACCTCATCCTTCTATTTTACTATATTCTGGTTATGCACATGGGGACCATCTAAATATTCCCTACAAGTGAATTTTGCTTTTCATTGTCTATCCATCCAAATGGAGTTAAAGCAGCTTTTTTAATCTCACATCTGAATGATGTCTAATTTTAATTCTAATTGAAAACCTGTAAAACAACTGGCTTCTGTTAGGCATCAATTGGATTCCATATAAAAATGACATTTTCCATCAATAAACTGACCAGATGGCAACTCAGAGAAGGGTAAGATAGATGGGTTTCTAAAATGAGGGAAGCCCCCTGTAATGAGGGTCAGCTGAGAGGTATGTGTATGATTTGTTCTGATGAATAATAAGTTCATGTAAGTTACACAATAATTGTGATGCATGGGTTTTCAATGTAAATCCCTAGAGGATCAATCTTACGTGATGGAGTACAGCTGCCCTTTCAGAGCAGAAATCTTTATCATATAGGAGGTCAGAGTACTTTAAAGGAATGGGCAAGGCCTAGGGTGGGGGGAAAAGGGCACACTGCTTAAAACCTTAAGTTTTGAAATTTTTTAGAATGCCACTTTGTAAACACAAACTGGAAATACTATGACAAAATCTTCTTCCTTCTTTCAGGGCTTGACAATCTTTTTGGCAAGGTAGAGGCAGCATGGAGCAGACAACATTCATTTCTGTCTTTGATGACCAACTATCCCGAGGACTTAAAGCCCTCTGGCATTCCTGTGCTAAATATACACACGAACATAGACTATATGAACACGCACTGGGGCTTTAGCCTAATTTTAGAAATGTATTCAAAAACCATTTTCAATGAATAAGGTAACATTTTAGAGGCAAAAATTGGGAAATATAATGAATATTAAACAGGAGCTTAGTATTTGAAAACATCTGAATTATGAGACTGTATGCAGCTATTTTCTGTGAGGAGAAAAAGAAAATTTTCAAATATGTTAAGTCAGAGTAAAGCAAATAATGAGCTGAGAAGTGGAATTAGTGACCAAGACATTGCTTGCCCTACAGAAAATTCAGGAATATGCTTGCCCTTCAACTAATTAAAAATGTAAACATCGACAATTACGCGTTTTGGCAATTACATGCCTTTCTCCTTTTATTAAAAAGATAGAAGGAACAATATATCATAACACGGAAAAAACTCTTAACTCAGAATTAAGCTGGAAGGTCAGTCCCACGTAACAGAAAATGAAATAAATGGATGGTTGGCATTCATCCAATGAATTGTGTGGTTATCAGTCCAAATAATTTAATAAAAATGAAATGCTGTAATCTTGGTGATTCAAGGAATAACCTAGCATCTCATTAACCTTTTAAACTGGCATTTATTTAATTTTTACTTCTTAGGTCCCACTTGAAGATCATCATAATAGCAAACTCCTGGAGTTTATGCCAATTCCATCCTACCATGAGGGGAAAGGTATAGAACAGCTTCAGGGCAAGGGGTGCAAGAAAACACAGTAGTTTTCCAAAGTTACTTGACGTCTTAAAGAGGAAAGGACCATGCCTAGGTGGTATTTTCTTATATGTTTAAGATACTTTCTTTTCAATTGTAATATATTTATTTGGACCTTGTTATAAATAAAAAAAATAAATGTTACAGTCTGTATTATAAAACTTCAAGTTCCACATTTTCACTTATCTTTATTTGTACTTAATTTTTTATAAAACAGTAATAGTTGGAATAGTAATTTTTATATGGTTATATGAATGTAATGATGATAAGGCAAATTTCTGGTTAAAACAGAACTTTGCCAAACATCTCAGAAGCCACTCTGTGACAAAAGTAGCAATCTCAAGTTCTAAGGTAATTACTTTCCTGCATTCATCATCTCATCATCCAAGTGTACATCTCTAGACACTAATATTTAGTCTTGCTTATTTATTTGAAAATTGAAAATAAAAAAATTAAAAAATATAGTTTCCACCTACATCCTTTTTCCCCCCTCCATTTATCTGTTGAAGCAACCAACATTGGAATTATAATGCTGATATTACAATCCTAATAAGACCACCAATAAGATGAATGAAATGGTTTGTATTTTTATACATGTTGCTTTCTCATATCTACATTGTTAGAGCATGCAGCTAGTGTATATTATATTAGCTGAAGTTAAACTCTCATTTAGTTTTGGCTCCAAAGTAATTAATTATATGTTTAATACTTACAACCAGTCTTTATGTTGATGTTTTTCTAGTCATGGTGGTTGTCTGCAGCTCATTCTCTAGTAAATACCTAAGAAGTTGAGTTTTTGCTGGATATAAAATCTTTTATTCATGTTTTCTTTGAGTATCTTAAAAATGTCGCACCATTTTCTTTTGTCATAAAAATAAGGTCACTATCAAGAATCTTGTGATAATCTATTTTCATTTGGTCTTTTTTGCCTGATACTGTAAAGCTTTTTAATGACCCTTTCTTTAAAGGTTATTAATTTTATTAGAATATATCTTAGTGTTTATTGCCATGCGTTCATTTTACAGAATGGTATGTTTTTCAATATGTAGCTTCAGTGTTTTCTTTTTTAATTTCAGTAATTTTCCCCCTTGAATTACAGTGTTTAGCATTCATGCTATTTGTTGGCTTTAGTTATTCCTCAAGTATTCCTATTATGCTATGGGTTGGAATTTCATCTTATCTGTTTTCAATATTCATCATTTTTTAAAAAAATGTGTATATCTTTATTAATTTCTTTCCAGTTTCATCCTTTCCTCCTTTTCAACTTTTACTTCATTTGCATTTGATTTGTTTGTTCCTGTCCTCGGGTTTCATTTTTATTTCTGAAATAAACTTTTTTTTCATGAATTCTTTTCTAAATTCTGTCAGAACATATCTGTTTTTCTAAACATGATTTATATAGTTATTTCATGTTTTATATGTTTTCTTCAAGCCATTAGTATATTTTGAAACAGGTTTGAGTTGTAATTTGTTTTATGGGCATTTTTTTCCTGGTTATTTCATTTTTGGTATGGGTGTTATTCTCCTCAACAATGTCTTTTTTCCCTTTAGTAACTCCATATTGAATGTGACCTTGCTACTTTGCTATAAATTTCCTTTTAAATTAAAATTAGTTTTCCTGAAAGTTTAGAATGTGTGAATCAATTTAGCTGTCATATTTCACAGTGCTCAATCTTCTGTTGTATGTATGAAGGGTTAAAACATATGGCAACTTGCTTTCTGAGATTCTTTTGGCTTTTCCTCCTTCTTTTTATCTAAAACCTTCATTTAAATAAGATAAATCATCTTTTATCTAAGTTCTCTTTTCTATGGATCTATTATCCCTCTCCTGTTGAATTTTGATAGTCCTCATTGTTCTGGAAGGAGGGGAGCCCTTGGCTCAGGAAGTTTTAGAACTTATCAAAAGGCCTCTTGCACTCTGTGTTCTCAAATTAGCCCATGGTGAGTTCCTTTGACAACTGGTTTCTACTGTTCCCAGGTCTCCCAAAATCCCCATTGTTTTCCTCTGCTTTTTTTAGCAGTCTCTGACATGTAGGTTTTCTTTTGTTTTTTTTCCTATGCGTGTATCCTAATATTTTAGGATGTCCATGGGTTTTGGATTTACTGTTAATAGCTCTTTGTGCTTTTAAATGGAGATTCAAGGACATTCGGAATATATATATATATATATATTCAAGAGTTACTTTTACTATTAATGTTAATACATATCAGCAATTATATATTATATATTATTAATATAGCCATTATATAATTATTAATTATATAATATCATTAATATTGTATTTTATTAATATATTATATTAACATAATATATTAATACTATATAATTATATATGCATATATATAATATACGCCATTGGGATAGGCTATTAGTGTCCGATTATCTCATTTAATTTTCATAGTAACACAATTAGGCACCATTATTGCCTTTATTTTACAGATGATTTTAAGAAAAAGATAAGAGAGTGAGAGTGGAAGAAAGATTCAAAACACTCATCTAATTCATAAGTTGTTTCTAACTCTGGCATCAATAATGTGTTTTAATATGTAACAATATCTTTTAAAGCATTTTTTCACATTTTTGGTGTAAACAAATGGGAATTCATTTTCTCATTAAAATCAAGGGTACTGCTAATAGCCAAATCTGTTCTTACATGTAGGTAGTCATTCTTTTTCCTCTGCAATATGTCTTTTTTGTATGTGTAATTGTTAGAACGAAGTTCAAGAGAGCTTTTAACTTCCCAAAGTTCCCTATTTGTTGTTTTTGTGAAGAATTCAGAAATAACAATGTCTTGCTATATAAGGGCTTTGTTCATTTTCATATGATGGTTTTAAAAGTAAGATAGAAAAGGTGAGAAGTGGCTTGTTGTAATACAGAGTTAGTTAAAATACAATTCCAATCTCTGTAGTTCCGTAGGATTGAGATATAGTTGGAGGTATCTAGAAGTTACTAACCAAAAATGTTAAAATATTCCTCCTTTGTAACTTTCTCTTATGGCAACAAACCATTGTAAAAAGGACAAGAAGAAACCCCTTGCTATAGACCTTGTCTGGGATCCTAACACTTGGTCATTTTAGCTCACCAGCTCACCACCATGCATGCCATCACCAGGTATATAAAGGTCCATAAAATATTTTCTTAGATACTCGCTTTATTTCATAGATAAGGGAAAGCTATATTCCCCACATTTTCTCACCTTTACCCTTGTCCAGAATGGCTATAAGTGTATTAAAGCCAAAAGTTCTTAACAGTTTTACCACAAAAGTGTTAGCTGGGATCAAAAAAAATGACAGGAAAGTGCTTATGAAAATATTGAAACATTTACTTTGGAGAGAACACATTATTTTTGTAGTCCATAAATTGGGATAAGGTCACTTTTGAATATTTTTCTATTTTTATTTTATTCTCATTCTATTTGGGTATTGCTTCTCTATTAGATTGATAGACATCTGATAAAAACAAGCTTCTGACACTAGAAATTTAGTATTTTTCCACAGAATGCCTAACATTTTAATACATCAGGCCGAATACTGGCATTTAATAGGTTTCCTAAAACTAAATTATCTTTTTAAAATTTTTTATTGGGGAGAAAGAGAAGAGGGAGAGAGGGAACACTGAACAGGGGGAAGGAATAGATGGGGGAGGGGGAGAGAGAGAGAGAGAGAGAGAGAGAGAGAGAGAGAATCTTAAGCAGACTCCACACTTAGCATCAAGCTTGACGTGGGGCTTTGTCCTGCAACCCTGGGATAACCTGAGCTGAAATCAAAAGTTAGATGCTCAACTGAATGAGCCATCTAGTTGCCTCAAACTGAATCATCTTCTTATTAATAGATGAATTAATTACTTTATCTTCTATAAAATACCAAACTTATAAAGAAGCCTACTTTCCATGCACTCATTTTTTAATATTATTTCTTTATATTTCATATTAGATGACCAGATCCTCCTTGTAAAAATTTTGATTCCAGTATAGTTGACATACAGTTCTATATTAGTTTCAGATGTACAATATAGTGATTCAACAATTCTCTACATTACTCTGTGCTCATCAAGAGAAGTGCACTCTTAATCCCCTTCACCTATTTCAACCATTCCCCCACCCAACTCTCCTCTGGTAACCATCAGTTTGTTCTGGATAGTCTAAGAGTCTGTTTTGGGTTTATCTCTCTTTTTTTCTTTATTCATTTGTTTTGTTTCTTAAATTCCATATCTGAGCACAATCCTGTGGTATTTGTCTTTCTCTGACCGTCTTATTTCACTTAGCATTATACTCTCTAGTATAATGTTGCATATTGCTGCAATCTTTTTGCAAATGGCAAGATACCTTCTTTTTTGTTGCTGAATAAATTATCCATCTATCTATTTATCTGCCACTTATTCTTTTTGTGTGTGTGTGTTATTTTATTTTATTTTTTTTCCATAATATTTTATTGTCAAATTGTTTTCCATACAACACCCAGTGCTCTTCCCCTTAAGTGCCCTCCACCATCACCACCACCTCTTTTCCCCCCTCCCCCTTCCCCCTCAACCCTCAGTTCATTCTCAGCATTCAATAGTCTCTCAAGTTTTGCATCCCTCCCTCTCCCCAACTCTCTCTCCCTCCTCTGCTCCCCCTGGTTCTCCATTAGGTCTCTCCTGTTTTCCTGCTAGACCTATGAGTGCAAACATATGGTTTCTGTCCTTCTCTGCCTGGCTTACTTCACTCAGCATGACACCCTCAAGGTCCATCCACTTTCCTACAAAGGGCCATATGTCATTCCCTCTCATTGCCATGTAGT
>NC_043705.1:95114348-95159793 GCF_006229205.1 Suricata suricatta | reverse complement strand
GAGTGCAAACATATGGTTTCTGTCCTTCTCTGCCTGGCTTACTTCACTCAGCATGACACCCTCAAGGTCCATCCACTTTCCTACAAAGGGCCATATGTCATTCCCTCTCATTGCCATGTAGTACTCCATCATGAATATATACCACATCTTCTTGATCCATTCGTCAGGTGATGGACATTTAGGCTCCTTCCATGTTTTGTCTGCCACTTATTCTTGATCATCCATTTATAGATGGACAATTGAACTGCTTCCATAATTTAGCTATTTTAAATAATGTTGCAGTACACAGAAGAGTGCCTATATCTTTTCAAATTAGTGTTGCCATATTCTTTGAGTAAATATATAGTAGTGAAATTACTAACTCTTATGGTACTTTTGTTTTTTCCTTTTGAGGAGCCTCCATATTGTTTTTTACAGTGGCTGTGCCAGTTTGAATTGCCATAAACAGTGCAAGTCCTTTTTCTCTGCATTCTCAACACTTATTGTTTCTTGTAGGTTTGTTTTGTTTTGTTTTGTTTAGCTCTTCTGACAGGTGGGGGGTGATATCTTATTGTAGTTCTGATTTGCACTTCCCTGATGATGAGTGATGTTGAGCATCTTTTCATGTGTCTGTTGGCCAGCTGGATGTCTTCTTTGGAGAAATATCTGTTTATGTCTTCTATCTGTTTTTAATTGGAGTATTTGTTTTTTGGTATTTAGTTGTGTAAGTTCTTTATATACCTTGGATACTAACCCTTTATCAAATATGTCATTTTTTTGTTTTAATTTTGTTGATTGTTTCCTTCACTGTGCAGAAATCTTTTATTTTGATGTAGACTCAATGGTTTATTTTTGCTTTTATTTTCCTTGCCTCAGGGACAATATGTAGAAAAATGTTGCTACAGCTGATGTCAGAGACACTACTACCTATGCCCTCTTCTAGGATTTTTATGGTTCCAGGTCTCAAATTTAGGTCTTGTATCCATTTTTTGTTTATATTTTTTTATGGTGTAAGAAAATGATGACCATATTCTCTTAGTGAAAAGTCAGGTCATGTGAAATAATAAGTAGTTGAGTATCTGAAAATAGGAGTGTTCCAGAAATGCAGGGATATGTGGCCTCTTTAGGTAAATATCCCTGTGAACCTTGCTAGTGCAATTTATTTTTAAGAGGAAGGATTAATGAGGACTATAGAATCACTGAGTCATAGACTACCATTTTAGTTTCTTTCAAACTAAGAATGTTATGTGTTCAAGATGTTTCCCACAAGTCTCAGATCCATATGTCTAGTCTGTGTGGGAACTATGCTGAAGATATAATCTAAATGATTATGCCTATAATATACATTTTTTTTCTGAGCTAAAAACCACAAAAGTGTGTGTTACTTGATTGAAATATGACATTGGTTTCTATTAGATTAATGCCATTATTCAGCTACAACTATTATATTTCTGTCTTCATGTTGATTAGTATTCATCAGATAAACTGCATTTTGTAGTAGCATCTTTACATTTGTAGAACAGAAATCATCACTGGAAATTTGAAAATAAAACAACATTATTAAGTTTACTTTCTGTGGAAGCTAAGCCACTATCCAGATAAAATTATTAATTTTAAAGTCATTCCACATCCCAAGGAAGACCTGGCTAATTTAAATTCTCCTTTAAACTTTGTGAGCTGTCTGGTAGCATGATGAGTCAAATCAACATGTTTTTCGTAGAACACTTGATTTTCACACTGATTATACCTTTCAGTTAAAATGATATTCACAGTCAGGTTTTGCTCTTCTTCTAGTTGAACTTCAGCAGTAATTCTGTCCATTCATTCATCCACTCTCATTTATTAAAAAAATACTTTTTGGCATCTTCCTCTGGTTCTGCACTGTGTTGACCACTGACAATACAGTGACGAACACTTGCAGACATAGTTCCAGTCCTCTTGGGAGTGATACTCAGTGGTAGAAACCAATGTGCCATTTCTATTTTGTAGATATTTTATTTAAATTATTATTAACTTTCAAATTTTATTTGAGTAAGAGAGACAGAGAGAGAGCAAGCAGGGGAGAGGGAGAGTGGAAGAGAGATTTTCAAGCAGGCTCTGTGCTGTTGGAGCTCCACTCTGCAACCCTGGGATCATGATCTGGGCCAAAATCAAGAGTTGAACACTCAATCAACTGAGCCACCCAGATAAATTATAACTTTTACAGAGCATCTGAATGGGAGGTTCAGAGTTAATTGAGAGTTTAAGAGAATTTGATCTTCTTTGGAAGATGGAGACACTGGTGAGATTAAAGAATATGTAGGTGTTAACTAGAAAACATAGGATGAAAGATAATTTCAGAAAAAAATCCATTATTTATTAAAGTTCTTTTGAAGTGTATGGGGTTGGTTGGGTCGAGTTTGGGGAATATTGCACTTGAGACGCAATTATGATATTTAAAAAGGACTTGAAGTACTTATGGTGTATGGATCTAATGCGCTGGGGAGATGTGTATAGGGAATCAGTAAAGATATGGGTGTATATGACAGTCTTGGGGGTAAATATAGAGTGAAAACAAGAAAGGATTAGGAGATACCCTTGAGAAATTATGTCAGCTGTACCTTGGCAGATGCTGCTGAACTTATAAAAGAGAGGATCCAGAAAGTCATGAGGACTATGAAGTAAGTGCTTTGAGAACGGAAAAGAATTCTTCCTACTCGAATTAATGATTGTATCACAAGGGCCCTAGTTTATGTGTTATTCCATAGATTTTATTGTAGAATCAGATAATTTTTAAGTGTTCTTTAATTATTTGGAAGATTGCTAGAATATTCTTAGGCTTCAAAACCTACTGTTGCAGAAGATACAGCATATTTGCGAATGTAAGTAGTAAAAGCTGTGACTGTGATCTCAGAACAACTACTCCACTTGAAAACACTATATATCCTGAGATAATAACTTGTATGGCTTTCCTGTTATCAAGTAGTATGCTCCTAGCACCTTTTTCTATTCTATCTATCCTGCGGTAAGGCTTACTTGCTAGTACTTATTGCATTTCATCTGATCTGGTTGTCCAGATGCCACATAAGATGGCAGACAGCTGAATAACTGAAAGCACATAAAACTTGTATACTGTCATGCTTTCTTTTGAGCATCTAGTCTGGGAAGATGATTCAAACAAAAATAGAATGATAATTCCTTAGGAAGGTAGGAGGAAAGTTCTCACGATTGAGTCTTTGAGATGATCTGAATCTGGTACACAAGTCTACAAATTATAGACATATTGTTTGATGTGATGAATGCTTACCATGAAATGGTGACAGCACAATTCAGCATAGTCCCTCAAAATTGGCAAAATATTAAACTGTTGTAAAAATGAATGTGTTTTTATTAATTCCTCATATGGGAAAACATTTGCTTTGATACTCAAAATTTATGTTAGATGAACACATATTAATTCTTACTTTCCTATTTAATGAACATCAGAGACTAAGGTTACTAATTTGCTATTATTAAAAATGCTCCAATAATTTTGCTTGCTTGATTCTAATTTTAATTAATTCTGGCTTCATAAAATTTAGTTCATATCAAATTATTTCCTTGGAGTAATTGACCTCTGCAGAAACACACTCCAAAAGTTAGGAGGTTTTGGAGTTAATATAAATGGCAACTATTTTCCTCCTGTTGATTTGAATTTAAGCAGAGAGGCTATAATGTCAAGGTACAAACTTTTATGTATACTATCATAGTCTTTAGTTTTTTCCAATTCATATGACAGATACAAAATCTTTTCCCTAAGGCAAAGTAAGAATAAGTGTAAAAATAATCCCACACCACACTCATACTGAATTATAAAATTTAGTATTGGAAAGCTTTCTAAAAAGAAATGATTTTTCATTAGGCTATGAACATAATCTATAACCTCAAACGTTGCTGTTACTAAAACATTAATACAAGTGAAACAATCATTCCTTAAATACAAAGTCTCAATTATGTTGAAAAATAAGTTAATTTTTTTCTGTAATATATAGGTCAATTAATTGTAAGTTATTTTCCTAAATATTCTTCTCAGACATTGAGTAAATATGAAACATTGGTTTAAGGGGAGAAGGTAGCTTTAGAAAACAATTGTTAAAGAGAAAAAGGTAGCTCTACCCTAATAGGGAATATCTTCTACAAACTCTAAGCATGTGGCTACATTCATATAAGATATGAATGCTATCTCTTCACTATATGTTTTTATATTTCTAGCACTTGGCATTGTAACTGGCATGTTGTTAGAGTTAATAGATGTTTGGTGAATAGGTAAACATAAAAGCACAGTGCATTAATAATTTCTGGTTAGAAACTGTAAGTTTTAGAAAAATCAAATATTCAGTTTAAACTAAAGCAGTCATTTTGGCTAAAATTATTAACCTAATGCAGAGAAACTGCATTGTCATTTCTTTACCTTTACAGGAATTAGGCATAAAACCAATCCCTGACTGGGACATGAGCAGGGAGAGATTAGAAGTTAAGATGCTCTGCGGTCTTTTTGAAGATGGTTACTAGTGGGGAAGAGAGTGATCCTATTGTGAAAGGGTGACAAGATGAAAGAAGCTTCTCTTCACAATCAAGATCAGAAAGAAAATCGAAAAAGCAATGGAGAAAGAGTATCCCAAAACGTTAGGCTTATATTAAGGGAAAGAGCATAAGAAAGAGCTTTAGGGTACAAAGTAGCCCTTCCCTAGTACCATCAAGAATTGGCCCTGGTTACTGAAAGCATGCACACAAATAGTACACTTGCTTGCATCCCACATGCATATGTATACGTACATTCCATACACAAATGTGAGCAATTCACAAGTGCGAGCTAACATTACATTACATGATGCAAGAATTTAGGTACAGAGATAGAATTGGCACTAGACATACCTTAATCAATTCACTTTTCTGGCATCTTGCTTCTCTCATAAAATATGGGCACAGCATCTTCATTCAGCTACACAGAGGTCTCATGTTACTTTCATGTATTGCGAGTCAGGTTATGGATAGAAATCAAAGTAAAGAGAAGCAATGTGAGGGCTGCAAAACAAGCGACAAGATCAATCTTGACTTTCTTTTTAAGTCTAGAAAGGGAAAAAAAGGCCTTGATCAATCAACACGTATTTATTGAGTGAAAAATCTCATTAAAATCTTAAATGTTAATTTTGACCTGAGAACATTTTTACATTCTTTTAATTAGACCTTTAAGCAAATATATTCTATTTGTGAGCTCTTATGAGCTCATATGCCACTGATCGCCAAGTGTCTTGGTTTATGATCTTATGGAATACTTTTTTTAAAAATTTGGAATAGAGGAGACCACTGTTTTTTATGTTTAATTAAGCATTTGACTTTTCTTACAAAAATCTTTTTCTGTATCACAGTTAAGAATAATAAATGAGCTTCACAACCCCCCAGAAGAAGTTGAAAAAGAAATTAAGCAACCTATTCTTGAGTCATTTTCTTTTTGTAATCCAGTTACATCTTAATTATTTTAAGCTACTTTGGAAGTTGAATTTTCTCTTGTAAGCATGAGTACCCTAATAGAGACATTTTTAAATAAATAGACATTTCTGTGGCTTGAGAAAGTTAATGAAGTTTCCAAAGATATTTAACAGGTAGGAAACTATGTAGCCATTGAAATGATCTGGCTTATTCTCTTTAGATTATTTTATTCTCAGAATAAGTAGGACCTCCTCCAAGAGTAGGCTAATATAGACCATGCTTTAGTCTCTTTTAAAGCCTGAATTAGTATGGCAGTTCAGTTCAGACTTTAAAACTTACTGCAATAGATTAAAAAAAAAATTCACAACCAGTATGGAAAAAAATGTATGGTAAAAGCAAAGAGAAATTGCCTAGGACTGGGGAGGGGACCCACAACCATCAAAGAAAGTGATCATCAAAAGATAGGCTGGTATTAGCTGATATGAAGGGTATACTGAGCTCCTAGAAACAGTATAGAAGGGCTGTGTTTCAGTTAACGAGTTAAAATCCTTTCAAAATGTCAGAGAGACAATCTAACAAGGCTTCTCCATTTCTAATTCTACACAGTAACAAGGTTAATCAAACCATGAAGTAATAGTGAGGGCTTTCACAATTAATGTTGTAAAATACATAAACCAACAGCTAATTAATCAGCCCTAAGGTCACTATATCGCTTGCAGAAAATTAGTAACAGCAAAGATTCATGACAGAGAGAGAGAGATGACAGGTCATGCTCTGTGAGTTTCAATTTTAACTAGCGAAGACTGTCAGAGTTCTATCTAAGCTGCAGTAGTCTCTTTTTTAACAGCAGGAGAAGCTTGACTAGGGTTGGAAACAATTATATTTTGAACATATTTAGAAAGTTCAAGTAACTATGTCCTTCGTGGTTTTTAACTATGGAAAGAGACAAGGAACATTCAGTTAAATACTGGAAACAAGTTTACTAGATGATATATTTAACCTTTCAAGCATTTTAGCTTAAAAATGTCCTCCTTGCCTTTTTTTATGCATATCAATTTCCAGTTAACGTGTACTCCAGAAAGATAAGAATCAGAGAGATAGGTTAATCATAATAAATTAGCTATATGATAGCACTTCTGTAAATCCTTTGTTTTTTAGATGTAAACTGAAATTATTATTTGGAAACAGTATTTCCTTGGGGAGCTCACATTTTACATTCTGTGTAAAAGGAAATAAAGGTAATATTTTAGGCACATTACTATAGTATGAAATGATTTTCAATTCTTTTAAAGGTTAAGGAAAATAAAAAGAATGAGCAAATAAAACATTGATGTCTATGAGACCTGTTAAAGGAAAAAGTAAAGAACTTGGTGATTCTATGGAGAAGAGATTCTGGGTCAACAGAAATACTGAAGAATCTAAGCCATTATAGTATTTGGGGGTTATGTGTCCAAAGAAATGTTTCACATCTTTGAAGGAAGAAAAGGAAAAATAATAAGCAAAAGGCACATTCAGTTTGTAGTTTGGAGAATGATTTTTTGGTTTGGAGGTGATAGAATTATTTTTAGAAATTAGATGTATTTTATCATCAAAATCAAGTATTGCTTTGTAATCATTTGTAGTTTTAAAAGTTAAAAAAAAAGAAATGAAACTGTATACCATCTTATCCTTTGATTTCCCCCCATTTACGTATCTCTTGGGACACATTCCATATCAGTGCATACAGATCTGTCTACGTTTTGGAAACAAACATCATTTTTCTTATGGATATATAACACTATTTAATCACTGCTATATGTACGAACATTTCTTTTTCTTTTTTTTTCTTTTTTCTTTTGAGAGAGGGTGTGTATGCCTGCATGAAGCTGGGAGAGGTAGAGGAAGTGGGAGAGAGAAAGAATCTGAAGCAGGATCCATGCCCAGCACGCAGCCTGAGGCAGGGACCAATCTCACGCTTATGAGCTCGTGACCTGAGCCACAGTCAAGAGTTGAGAACTTAACTGACTGAGCTACCCAGGCACTGCTGAGCATTTCTTTCATATATACAAATATCAGTGACGTTAGCGTCCCAAAATAAGTGGTAAATCTGTTTTAAAGTAAAAATTACTTCCGTTGATAAATATTTTTGCATTAAATTTTAAAGCAATACAAACAGCAAATTTGATTAAGTCTTTGGTGTTGTAAAAGCAACTTCATTTAAACATAACCACCCCCACCACCAAAAAAAGAAGAGAAAAAAAAAGTAATGAAAATAATAAGGGAAAAACCCAAGACACACTTCCTAGGGGGAAAAAAAAACAACAACAAAAAACCAAAAAAAAAACCATCATGTAATTTCTGTCCTTGACGGAATGTATTAAATAAGCATATGTTAAAAAAATAGTGTTATATAATAAAAAAAATAAAAAATAAAGTAAAAATAATAAACATCCCAGAAAAAAAAAACAGCAAATTTGAAAAATAAAATACAAGAAAAGATGTCCCAGGGTATCCAATCATAGACAACTGTTGTCAAGGTTAGGGGAGCACGGATTATAGCATCTCTCTTAGAACATATACACAGCTAAAGGAGAGATAGCTAGGGAAACATAATTGTAGTAAAACAGGTTGATATAATTTTTTAACATTTAAATTTGTTGTTCTTAAACCAAAAACAAGATAAGGAGTTTGAAATAAATTTTAGAAACTGTTAAGGAGCAGATAAATGTGGTTTTTTTGGTTTCATATAAGGAAAATTTAGTTCTTGAAAGGTCATTCTCAGATTAAAAATATTATAAAAATATTAGGAGAAGTAATGTTTAACTATAGTTTTCAATATGGACAAGGTTTATATTTCCCTTAAGGGAAAGAAGTATGGCACTCATACTTTCCTAGATCTCCTACATCCATAACTTACTCTTTTATTATTATATAGGCAATTGGCAAAGTTTCACCCATTTGTGTGCTACTTCTTTAAAATGTTGTTTTTGAGAGAAAGAGGTGCACAATGCGAGTGGGGGAGGGGCAGCGAGCGAGGAAGACAGGATCTGAAGAGGGCTCTGCGCTGACAGGAGACAGCCCCATGCGGGGCTGGAACCCATGAATCTGTGAGATCATGACCTGAGCCAAAGTTGGATACCAACCTACTGAGTCACCCATGCACTCCGTGTTCTATTTTGTAATTATAAAAAACATTTTGTGGGGACTTAATTATATGATTAAATCATTCCATATGTAATGCCAATCCTTGTATTATGCTTTTTTATTTTTTTAGGCTCTTATTTGAATTCATCATTTGGATGCCTATTTTTTGTTGTTAAGTGTGTTTTGAAGTGTTGTACTGTAAATAATCCTACTTTGGGGAAATCCACAAGTTGCAGTTGGAATGCAACACATAAATATGTCAAAGGCTGAAGCTGAGTTGTATGTGCATGTTATGTTATTTTCCTAAGGGCCAGTAGTAGTAGTTTTCATACATTCACTTAGAATGATATTCCAGAAAGAATTCTTATGGAACACTACTCAAATGAAGCCAAAATCCCCATAACTTGCAGGACTCTTGCCTAAAGCTTAGATAGTGTGAAGCAAATGTCTCCCCTACGCAGATAAACTCTTTTGTCCTTCCTTATGTGTTGGTGTGCAGATATGTACACTAGCACCCCCACCGCATGCACGAATACGCTATGTCAGAGTATAACCAAATCAGAGATGAAGTGGGTCTATCTTATTAGAAAGGGTCCAGACAGTTTTCTTTGGTTCCTGTTGACCTATATAATGTGAGTTCTTAAAGAATGAGATCTTAATTATTATGATTTACTCAGCATAGGAGTTCAAAATTGTGCATTTTACATTCTGATTTGAAGACTCAAAAAGCCCTTTGCTGTGGGAAAAAAAGCCATTTCTATGATTACTTTATGAAATACAGTTCACTTGAAAATTGAGTGTATATAGCACGTAAATTTTGACTTTAAAAAGTGAGACTGCCTTGCTTTCTAAACTCATTTTTTTTTAACATTTGATCCCATCTTTTCCTCCTTTCCACAGCTTTAGTAAAATGGGAGATGAATGAAAAATGTTTTCAGGCTTGATTATAAAACAGTGAGCATTTCCTGTATGGGCACATGCACATATGAATTACCGTGGAAATGGATCTTTGATTACTCCTATAGCTTTATGCAAGTTGTGATTTGTGATATCAGTGAGGACCAGAAATCATTTTCAATATTTTCATTGCAGCACAGATCAAACCTACTATGGAAACACAAGTTAAGTGGTCTGCTAGCTGGCTGCTCTCCCTATCATTACAGAGCACTGTAGGAGGTCCCCTTCTATTCATGTCAGCTGTATGGTTTAATTTAAAAGTAATTCCAAGCATTTAACACGCTTCCTTCATTTTAAAGAGTACTTCTTAAAAATGAAAAGGATTCAATCACTTTTTGGAGACAGACAGAGGGTACAATATAAATGTAAGTCCCATCAGTGCAGGTCTGATGGTTTCTGATGTAAATAGTTTGTATTAAATATGAAATGTCCAAATTACCTAATCATTGTCTCCTGTAAGATAAACACAGTTTTCCCAGGCCTTTCTCCAGAGTCTTATCTCAGAGCTGCAGGATGTCAGTTGATAATGTTGCCTTCATGTTAGACAAGCAGACAAAATAATTTGATTGTACTGCTTGCCATGTTGTTCTAAGCAGTTCTTTAAGAACTAAAACCACTTTGTTTCTGGTGGCATGACAAAGCCCATTACTTTCATTTTTCTGAGCTCCTTAAAAAGCTTCAACATCAATAAGGCTGCTTTCAGAACACACTGGTATAATGTGTTTAGTCTTGTCTAGTCTATCCATTCAGAGGTAGACATAAAACAAAAGTTAGGATAGTAGGAAAAATGTTTTTCATGCTGCAAAACATGGCAAAATTACAGGTAATTACTTTTTAAACTGACAATCACTGAAGTGAGTGTTTAAAGATACATTTAAAATAAATTATTCAGAAACCTATAAACCTATATCCAAATGCTAGGCAGTAACTTCTGCAACATTTGAGTAATATTTTGAAATGATCACACAAAGACTATATAAATGATCAAAATAATCTTTACCATTATTTTCTGGGGATAGGAGTAAAATATTCAATTTTAAAAAATGTTAAATGGTTAAGTATTCTAATTATTTTACACTTATGACATAGGAGCACAGGAAGTATAAAAATTAATTTAATATCATTAGAACCTTACTTGATTAGGAGAGTGGACAAGGATAAGATTGAAGAAAAATAGATTCTTGCAAAAATAGATTAAAATCAAAGCTTAAGGTTAATGGGGACCCACTTTGTGAGCTTAATAATAACACACATTTTAAATCCAGTTTTCTTATTTATAAAATAAGAAGAGAGTAAGAGCTCCATGAAGTTAGGACACCTAATCGACTATCTCTGCGCTGACACTGATGGACAGAAATTGGCATGGTCTCTGTCCTCAAGCAGCTTGTGTTCTAGTCCAGAGAATAAAAAGCATAATCAAGTCATTATATATATAAAAATAAAATTGTGATTATAGTAAGTACTAGGAAGAAGAGCAGCATGGAATTGTGATGCCTCCAGCTTTACTTTTCTTACTCAAGATTGATTTGTCTCTTTGGTCTGTCTTGTGGTTGCATACACATTTTAGGATTATTTGTTCTGGTTCTGTGAAAAATGCTGTTACTATTTTGATAGGGATTCTATTAAGTCTATATAGATTACTTTTGGGTAGTATAGACATTTTAACAATGTTTGTTCTTCCAATCCATGAGCATGGAATGTCTTGCCATTTCATTGTGTCATCTTCAGTTTCTTTCATCAATGTTTTATAGCTTGCAGACTATAGGTCTTTTGCCTCTTTGGTTAGGTTTATACCTAGGTATTTTATTATTTTTGATGCAGTGATAAATGGGATTCAGATTCTTTTCTTAATTTCTTATTTTGCTTCTTTTTTTTCTTAATCCTCCTTCTACTGCTTCATTATTAATGTATGGAATGGACTTCTGCACAGTCACTTGTATCCTGCAACCTCACTGAATTTATTTTTCAGTTCCAGTAGTTTTTGGTGGAGTCTTTAAGGTTTTCTACATAAAGTATCATGTCATTTGAAAATAGTGAAAGTTTTACTTTTTCCTTACTGATTTGGATGGCTTTTATTTTTTTTTTTCTGTTGTCTGATTGCAGTGACTAGGATTTCCAGGAATATATTGAATAAAAGATTTCAGACTCCTTTATGTTACAAAGCTGTAGTGGTCAAAACAGCATGTACTGGCACAAAAACAAACATACAGATCAATAAACAGAATAGAAAACCCATAAATAAACCCACAATTATATGGTCAATTAATCTTCAATGAAGCAAGACAGAATATCCAAAAGGGAAAAAAAATAGTCTTTTCAACCAACAGTGTTGGGAGAACTGCACAGCTACAGGCAAAAGAATTAAAATGGATCACTTTCTTACACCACATACAAAAATAAACACAAAATGGATTACAGACCTAAATGTGAGACCTGGAATCATAAAAATTCTAGAGGAGAGCCTAGGCAGTGAGGTCTCTGACATTGGCTATAGTAACATTTTTCTACATATGTCCCTTGAGGCAAGAGAAACAAAAGCAAAAATAAACCTTTGGTACTGCATTGAAATAAAAAGCTTCTGTACAGCAAAAGAAACAGTCAATAAAACTAAAAGACAACCTATGGAATGGGAGAAGTTATTTTCAAATAACATATTCGATAAAGGGTTAGTATACAAAATATATAAAGAACTTATGAAACTCCACACCAAACCTCCCCCCACCAATAATCCATGAACAGACATTTATCCAAAGAGGACATCCAGATGGCCAACAGAAACATGAAAAGATGCTCAACATCACTCATCATCAGGGAAATGTAAACCAAAACTACAATGAAATGTCATCTCCCACCTGTCGGAATGGCTAAAACTAAAAACAAAGAAAGAACAAGTGTTGGTGAGGGTGCAGAGAAAAATCAACTTTCTCACACTCTTGGTGGGAATTCAAGCTGGTGCAGCCACTGTGGAAAACAGTATAGAGGTTCCTCAAAAAGTTAAAAATAAAAGTGGCAATGATCCAGTAATTGCACAACTGGGCATTTTTAAAAAAATGCAAAACAGTAATTCAAACGGATACATTCACTCCTATGTTTTCTGCAACATTATTTACAATAGCCAAATTATGGAAGCAGCCCAAGTGTTCATCAATAGGTGAATGCATAAGGAAGAAGTGGTATATATACACCCACACAATATTATTCAGCGATAAAAAAATGAAGTCTTATGATTTGCAATAATATACATGAACCTAGAGGCTATAATGCTAGGCAAAATACATCAGAGAAAACAAATACCATATGATTTCACTCATATGTGGAATTTAAAAAACAAAAGAAATGAACAAAGTCAAGGAGAGAGAGAGACAAACCAAGAAACAGACTTTTAACCATAGAGAACAGACTGATTGTTACCAGAGGGGAGGTGGTGGGGGATGGGTGAAGTAAGACATGGGGATTAGGGAATGCACTGATTGTGATGAGCACTGGGTCATGCGTGGATTGTTGAGTCACTATCTTGAGCAACTGGATTAACTGGAATTAAAATAAAGAAAAAGAGCTGCATGGCTCCACAGCAATATATAATAGGGCCAGTTTGAAGTACTTAGTGAAGTTAGGAAAGATGTGTAATAGGGCGAAGATGGGCAGTTTGATTGAATTAACTGGGTACATAAAGGAAGGAAAGACATTTTGTACAGAGGGACTTGGTATGTGAAGATACAATGTCAGGGGGCCTGAAAGAAGAATTAACCATATAACAGAGAAGGAAGAACACGGTGGGAAGTGAGGTTTAAAACAGGGAGACTACCCAGTGCCCTGGAGGACATTTGCAAGGATTGTTGTCCTTATTCTCTGCAAGGGAATCCTCTGAAAGATTTTAAAAAGAAAGATGATTTCCAATATGCTCTTATAAAACAGACCATTCTGAGCCCTTAAAGAGGTTTTGGGATTGAACATGTGTGTAGATTTTTTTTTAATTTCTGTCCTTGACGGAATGTATTAAATAAGCAAACACCAACAAGCAAAACAAGTATTACAATGTAAAAATATTAAAAAAAGAAAACCCTCTCACATGCATAAATGAAAGATTGCACACAAAGAACTCACACCTTTTCAAGGTTCAATAGTAAATATTCTGCTACTATGTATTAAATACTGCATGGTTTGCCCAAGCTAAGATGAAACCACATCATAAATCAATAAGCATTTTGCATTTTCTTTCATTATCTACTCAAAGTCATGCCTACTGCACCTCTAAACATTTCACTAAATCCAATTATACAGCAAACACTCCCAAAATAAACTTAGATTGTATTGCAGTTTCACTTAACAGTATATAAAATGCTGTGTTGTGACAGGTATCAACTATCCATTAGATATTGAATCAATTTTTCTTAAGCACTACTCACTGCTTGCTTTTCTTGAAGCTAGATCATTGTGTAAATTTTTAAATGCACCCAGGGCTGGTTCTGCTCCCCAGCCTTATCTTTATCATGACCACATTCTGAAGAGAATGTTACCTCTTTTTGTTTTTCATTTTATTTGATTTTATTTCTTTTAATTTCCTTTCATTTCATTTATTTTTTTTAATAACTAGGGATAGGACTAGTGTATATGTGGTTATAATACACAGTAGTAAATAGGTGCCAATTTATTGGCACGATGAGATTGTAAGATAAAATTTTCAACAAAAGATCCAATCATGAGTTCTTAGATGATTAAGTATGAATGTTCTTTCCAAGGAAAAACAATTCTTTTCTTTAATTTATTTTGTTAATGTTTATTTATTTTTGAGCTGTCTGCACAGAGCTGGGGACAGGGCTGGAACTCATGAACTGGGGGCTCATGACCTGAGCTGGAGTTGGACACTTAACTGACTGAGCCACCCAGACACCCCGGAAAAACAATTCTTGTACTCTAACATGATAGTAATTCTATTATTATTAATTATAAAAACTATATCATGGTAAAATTAACTATAAAATAATATGTTTAACTGAATGTGTTTATAATTTGAAGTCATAGAAAAATGGTACATTTATGCCCAAATTTTATTATTTAATCTTTTCAAGATACATAAACTGGTATTGGTATTGAGTAACTCCAAAACAAGCAAACAAACCAAACAAGATACACACTAATTCCTAGAGCCTTCAATTCAGGAACCAATAGGAGAGAACCATTGTGATAGAAGTCCTACTCCTTTGGACTCTCCTTTAGGAGAAATTGCATTCTGGCCACCAAGGAACTAAAGTTGGGCAAGTTATTTAGGGAGGCAGTTTATCTGAAAAATGAAGGTGCTGACTGGAATGGCCACTAAGGTCCTCTAACATGGTGCTATTAGATACCCTTTAAATTGTGATTATCAAAAGACACTCAATGAACTGCTGTTGGGAGCCAGCCGTCAAAGCCATCTTCTTTTGTTCATCTGAGTAGGAATATTATAAAATGGCACTTTGGGGAAGTTGCCAACAGACTGTCTCATAATGTGTGGGAAGCGGCAGCACAGGAGGAGTGACCGGTGGAACTATAGCTCCTTAGAGGGAAGTTCCCTTCTTGCCAAGGGGAAGCACCCTCCCACAAGTAGAGCAACAGCTCTTGGGACTCTTCCATGCGCCCTGCACACGTGCCCCTGATGTGTTTAAATGCCAAGGTCCGGCCAGCCTCTGACCTTTAAAACTAAGGGTCTACCACAATTCCTCCTCCTTATCCCTTGAGAGTTCTCATCCTTCCATGAGGTCATAGGGAAATATGCTTTAGCAAGCAGGGTCACAAGGGGGACAGTCTGGAAAATAAGGAACTTGGCCTGTTTTTATGCTTTGCTTATTCGACAGTAGCTCCTGTGGTTATTGTATAAAAGCTACAAACTGCTAATAAAGAATGACACTTTTGGTGCAATGGCTCTGGGTGTCCCTCCCGTCCCCTGACTCTCTGTCTCCTCTTTCTTCCTCATTCCCTTGCCTCGGGTCTCTTTTCAGATAGTCGTGGCGGGCCGCGACAATAATGAATATACCTTTTTATTCCCTTAGTATCAGTTATCAAAGTTTGAATTTTTCAAGGTATATTTTATTTTATTTTATTGCCACAAAATTCTGTCTTCCATCAAAAATCACCAAGAATAATTGTATTATTTTTTCACACTACTGTTGATATATGATTTTTTAAAAAATTGGATTGATGTGCACATCTGGTTAAAAGATGTTTCCCCTGCTTTTTCTCTAAGTACTTGACTAACTTCTTAATTCTGAGGGATCAACACTAATTTCTAGTGTTTACCAGCAATCATAGATGACTAGCAGTTAAAAAGCCATCAGCCCTGTCACATTTTTCAAAGAACATAATCCCTTTCCAGATGGCCTTTCATTTGGCTAATGGAGAGCCTAAGGGGATAAAAATGTCACCTGTTGTAGCTAGTCAACAGTATTAATAAAAACACAAAAATAGACCATTCATGCAGTGGCAACAACCCAAAGACAGATTTATGAGTTCCTTTACTGAGTTAATTTGCAATGATCATCATTTTAGCATTTTAAAGTTTCCAGTTCCTGTCTGAGTATTCCAATGCTATTTACAAAAAACACCAAGAGATATTAGAAAATAAAAATGTATTTTTAAAAGCTAAGAACTTTTTAAACATCTGTACTACATAAAATAAGCAAATAGTTTTTAAATGCATTTCTCATATGAAACAGAATAGTCATATGAAGAAGCATCCATACTTGTTTTTGAAACTCTGGTAAGATGTGGACAACTTTACCTTTTCATCTACTAAATTACATTTCACAAACACAAATGTTTTTCAAAAGGCTGTCTTTTCCCTTTCTCTAACTTTATACAAGAGGTGCCTTCTGTCTGCAGCATATTCTCTACCTGATAAATTCTTACTGATCTTTCAAATTCCAATTCACAATCCTCATCTTTAAATTTCCATTATTTGTATCCACATTTCAAGTGACTAACAAGGTCACATATGCTCAAAAATGAAATGCATGGCTGGCTAACCATTGCAAGGAGACTTTTCTGAAGTCTTTTCAAGTTCACCTCCTGCGATTATAGTACAGAAGATGCTGAGTCTAATTTGTAGGATAACTTAAAATCATAATGTATTAGTTAAATTAAATTCTCACTAAGTCATTTGCATTCAATTTGTGTGGAATATTTTTTTATCTTAGTTACTTTGCAACAGAGAAACGTAGCAAGACCATATACATTTAAAAAGTCCACTAGTGTAGTTTTTGGTTCCTTTTTCTTTTTTATTCATTTGTTTTATTTCTCAGATTCCATCTGAGTGAAATAAAATGGTTTTTCTTTGTTTGACTTATTTCACTTAGCATGCTACCTGCTAGGCCCTCCATGTTGTTCACATGGCAAGATCTCATTCTTGTTATGTCCAAGTAATATTCCATTGTGTTTCTACAACACATCTTCTTTATCCAGTTGTCTATGGATGGATACTTGGGTTGCTTTCATATTTTGGGTATCGTAAATAATGCTTCAGTATGCATACAGGTGCATATATCTTTTCACATTAGTGTTTTCATTTTTACTGGATAAATACTCAGTAGTGGACTTACTGAGTCATACGGTAATTCTGTTTTTAATTTTGTGAGGAACCTCCACACCGCTTTCCACAGTGGCTGCAGTAGTTTTCATTCCCATAAGTAGTGCATGAGAGATTCTTTTTCTCCACATCCTTACCAACACTCATCATTTCTTGTCTTTTTGATAATAGCTATTTAGACAGATGTAAAGTGACATCTCACTGTGATTGTGATTTGCTATTCCCTGATGATTAGTGATGTTAAACATCTTTTTATTGTCCATGGGCATTTATATGTCTTCTTTGGAAATATGTCTATTCAGGTTCTCTACCCATTTTAAAATTGGGTTATTTGTTTTTGGTTTTTGGTGTTGAGTTCTATAAATTCTATATATATTTTGGATATTAAACCCTTACCAGATATATCATTTGCAAATAGCTACTCCCATGAAGTAGGTTGCCTTATTATTTTGGGGATTGTTTTCTTCACTGTGCTAAAGCCTTTTATTTTAGTATGGTCTCAATAGTTTAATTTTGTTTTTGTTCCTCTTGCCTAAGGAGACATATCTAGAAAATTATTTTTATGGCTGATATCAAATATATTATTCCCTATGTGTTTTTCTAGGAGGTTTATGACTTTAGTTCCCACATTTAGTTCTCTAATCCTAAATGAACTTATTTTTGCATATGTTATTAAAAAAAACCCAGACTCTTAAATAAAAAGAACAAACTTGTGTTTGCCAGAAAGGAGGAAGCTGGGGGGGGTGGATGAAATAGATAAAGGGAATTAAGAATAGTATTAATAGTAGTATTGTGATGTCTACTGGGTAGTGTATAGAGTCATTCAATAATTGTACACCTGAATCTAATGTAATACTGTATCTTAATTATACTTCAATTTTAAAAAATCCACTAGATATAGAACAAGCCAGGCCTGTTAGCCTATTCTATGTTATTTTTGTATTGTTTCAGTAAAATAAAACCAAGACACAAACATTTCATAATTTCCTTTTTTATGGTATAAAAACATATTCCAAATATGATGTTTTATGTATTTCAAATAATCAAAATTTATATTTTTCTAGTTTTTTGTATGCGATATATTTTTTTCTTAAATGTCATATGGTATATTTGTTGACAAAAGCAAATGTCAACAGTATGCATGCATAATACCATTATCTCTTTTAAAGCCCTTAAAGGACATGGTAAAAATTCAACAAGTCTCTATAGTTCATTGAACATTTCACTAACATAGAAGTAAAATAGCATTTTTCTTCCAGGTCTGATAATAATGCCAGTGTCCATTCAACAACCTTTACTTATCAAGAAGGAGCATAATGATTAGTGGAAGTTCTTCCCACCAATAGCTGCACACATAAGGTAAAACCCCAAGATTAGAAACTGGTTTAGATAGTCACACAATTAAATTTACGAAGAATTGGAACAGTGCTTTATGAGTATATTGTTTTCTTTTTGGTATTTGCCTAAAAATATGTAAGAAAGCTTTCAGGGGTAATATTAAAATTTAGTTATAAAAAAAGGAACTTTGGGGAAAATGGAAAATTCTCTTAAATGAAGTAAGGTATCTAATCTAGCATTTCACAAGGAGGAACATGTCTTCCTTCAGTTAGAATTAGACAGAATAAAACAGCCTTGATATTGGCATTTTATTTTGCAAAATCTTAGAAACACTATTTCAGAGTAATTAAATGAGAGTTTTGGTCAGAGTCTTCATTGAATTCTTAGCCAATTAAAAAAAAACATTTCAATGATAATATTTAAGCAATTTTCTAGAAATCTTTGTTTTAGGTCCTATAGCAGACCAAAATGATTATATATCTCATATTGATTACTTACATTTTTTATTGAAATCAAAAATTAAAAACTAAAGTTTAAAAAAATACAAGAGACACATATTAAAAGCATAAAAATCTTTAGAAAATATCAATTAAAATACCCCCAAAAGCAACTGAAGACAATAACATTGCAACAGAGACTTTATGGGTCTTTTAACCCGATATTAATTTGAACATCTGCTTTCTATTGACAGAGAAATCATGCTTCCTGATAACAACTCTGGATGCCATTGTTTCATTTTTTTTCTGTATATAGCTCAACAACCAACATTTAAGCTTTAAAAAAAGTGATCATTGACTAAAATTCCTAGTTTTTGGAATCATTATCAGGAATATAAATGATGTCTTCTTATCAGTTCTGAAATCCCTTACAAAAGGAAACCACAACTACAAAAACATATTTATAGGTATACCTCTAAAAGATGGTATTTATAAATTCAGAAGATTTTTTTCTTATCATTTAAATGATACATTATCAATATTGACATAGAAAGTCATATAAAATTTGGCCAAAACCTAATTACTTTATTTTATCTTTTTGAAGTCTATTGGGGCCACACAGTGTTTGGTATTTTAGAATCCCAGGAAATACATTTTCATACTTTCATCTTTTCATTTATTTTTTTCCCCGAATTGCTTTTTACACCAGTTTCAAGTCACTGTTTCCGACAGGTGCTTTTTGTCTGTGGCTACTTATACCTCATGGCAAACAAACTGGAAGACCCCGGCCACAAATATACATATGTTTGTGTGTATTTTTGTTTTTGTAAACTCTGATATATATCAGAGGGGGCTTAACCATAAAATGCTTTAGGGGGACTTTGCTTCCAATTATATGTGAGTTGTTCTAACTGCATTATAAAATAGAGGTTATAATATCTAAACACCAAGGGATTGGGTATATATATATATATATACATAACATATAAGGATTATATGTTTCATTTAAAGTATTTAGCATATTATTTGGGAGATAATAAATCTTCAGTGTTATATAATAATTATACTCAGAAACATGGGAATTAATTGTGAAGATCCTGCCTCCATATAATACATAGGGGAGGATATGCACTTTGAGTTTTAGTTACATGTATAAATGTCTCCTCAGGTTGTGGGATATAGAATTCACCTTTTTCACTTAACTTAGCTATATAAAATAATTTTCTAATCTACCATTTGTGATAAATATTTCTTAAAGAGAAAAAAAATAGGATAAATAGGATGCTGTTTGCTTTCCTAACAAGACAACTATTGCATTGATAAAGATGCATTTTTAAAAATAAAATAAGAAAGAAAAAATAACTATTTCCTTGTAATTTCTGTGAATACCTTAGTCTAATTAGATATGCACTATTGTATTTCTCTAGATAATTCAGGGACTAACAAAAGAACGTCTGTGAAACAAAGCACTACCCCTTGAAATTTAAATTCTCATAAGTGAGTTAAAACTGGATATTAACTACTATCAAATTCATAGAATAGGCCAATTATGAAAATGATCATCTTCATTTAACAAAATGAAATGGAAATATTACAAGGCTATTGTCCAAGGTCACTGTGATTCACAAGTGAAATTTATTGTCTGCTTTTTAGATTTAATTTTGTTGCTAATTGATATATTTTGGTGGCTAACACAGTAATTACCTGGTCCTAGACTTAATTTTTTAACAATTTGAAAGAATATTTCACTTTATAAGCATTTAACTATTTTCTATTATTTGTATTCTTTTCAACTCTGTTTGAAAACTGCATTTATCTTATTCACTGCTATATTTCAGCTTTAGCAATAATACCTGGGATGCAGTTGGTGGTCATTAAATATCTTTTAATAGACAAATCAGTCTTGACACATAAAACAAGACTAAGCAGCTGCTTCTGTGACACTAGTTTGCAGTTTTTGAAGACATACAAAAATTCCCTTGAAAACGCCTTTATGGCATATGTACAGAGAACTGTGCTAGTTACTATGGGGAATATAAACTATGAATTGGAATTTATACTTTGCATCCAGTTTAAAATACAGTAGGTGAACTAACAAACAATAGTAAATTTTACATACATTATGAGAAGTAAAAATAACTACTGAGGGCATAAAAATCAGTAGTGAATGGAGAAATCAAGAATAGTTCTGGAAAATTAAGTAAAAATGAGTAAGAAAAGGAATGCTGAAGGAGAAGCTGATTTGAATGCAAATGGAAAATTATTCATTTAAGACACTGCATTAAGGTTATTTTCTAGCATCCTGTTTTGGCTAAGTGCATTAGTGACAATTTTGCTGCTATAATATAAAATGGTTAGAGGAGCACTGAAGAGTGTGTAGGTAAAAGGCTAGATAATTGAGATTTATTTTAATGAAGAGTAAGCTTTCATATTCGCACCCTGCAGAATGTGATGCTGTTGAAGTTCATTATAGTGTTGTCAATTATCTGATAATTTACTGGTAAATGTGGCAATTTGACCTACATTTAGTAGTGAGTGATTTATCTTAAGTAGGTGATAAACTTACTCTCTTATGTCAATATCTGAATATATCATGAACTATATGTTTATAATATTACAGGATAACTCCTACTCTGCTTCAGGCACTTATTAAGTGCAGAGCAAAGTCAGGAGTAAAATTTAAGTTTATACTTTGAGGGAGAAATAGATGCACATTTGATAAAGTGCAATCCAATATTTTAAGTGCTTCACTGGAATAAACAAATTACCAGGACTGGACAAAGAATGGATTGCCATTTCTCCTGGTTTAAGGAAGATTCAGAAATCTACGGAGAGGAGATTTCACTTGAAATGTGTCTTAAACAAAGTCCAATGTTACAACAAATAGAAAAAAAAAAGTAGGGGGGACTTAAAAGGGGGAGGCAGAGTATAGAAAGAAGATCATGAATAAATTATCAGAGAAATTAACATTTTTTATGAACAGTATGTACCAAGAAGAAGCTTAAATATTAGAAATAGAAAAGTTGGAAGAGAAAACAGATTACAGCTGAGCTTTGCACTGCATTGCACATTGTGCTTCTCAATAGGGAAAAGTGGATTATTCAGTAGAAGGGGATACATAGTAATGGCAACACTTGGACCTCTGGTAGGCAATAGAAAAAATGCTTAACTCTTTGTGCCTAAGCAGTAGATTCCACTAGCCTGGATATCAATGCAGGAACTTTTCAGAAAAAGGGTCATGTTCAGAAAGCCTAGGGAACTTTGAAATTAAATTTGGGGTGATACCTTGCAGGGTACCACATTACAGAAAGCAGTAAATCAACATGGTGTTACAGCCTCAATAATCCATTTGCAAAGAGCAAGTAAAGATATATACAAGGCAGTACCGCCACATACACGTGTATTTATATGCATACAGATTCACCTATGTTCGTTCACACACATATAAAAGGACATAGCTTCATGTCTGTATATGCAGATTTATTGTACTCCAAGTCTCCATAATATTCTGTGACATGGTGTACAAAAGGATTTAATTGTTTCCTTATGGAATTTTTTTTCATGTTTTTGAACTTACAGTAAATAATGTAAACATCTTCATACTTATTACTTTGCCTACATTGATCTTGTCCTGGTAAATATTCAGATATTTACTCTTTTGTTTTAAAAGTCTCATCTATCATTCCCTCAAATTTAGGTATATACAAATGTTGTTGGCAATTAATCACAAATTCTTTTTCCTTCTAGTACTTGTTATTTTAATTATTCTAAATTTAAAACATTAAGAAACCTATATAAAGCAAATTTGATTGAGAACAAATGTCTTTGTAATAATAATAGTTTTAATAGAAATGCTCTTAGGAATCATTCTTGGTATTTGCTATAGATTTCTAATGGAAGACATTTAACATGAATTAAGAAATATTCCTTCTATTTTAAACATATTAACTTAAAAAATCACGAGTAGCTCTTCAATATTAATGTGTTTTTTGGTATCAAGTGAAATGATTGTAAGGCATTTTTCCTCCTTGATTCTCTTAACAGAGTTATTCTTTTAATAAATTTCCAGTTATTGATTCATCCCTTAATTCCTGAAATAAGCTCTAATTTTATTTGTGTCTTATTAATTTAATCTTCTATGAGACACATCTTACTGATACTTTTATGTATGTAATTTGTATTTTTATGTGAGTGTATATTCATATGAGTTTTCTTTGAACTTTATTTCTCTAAAACAAATCAGGCTTTTTGTCATTTTAAGTTCTAGTGTAATAATATGGATTTTAAAGTTCTTCAACTCTAGGGGTGCCTGGGTGGCTTCTTAGGTTAAACATCTGACTCTTGATTTCAGTTCAGGTCCTGATCTCAAAGTTGTGAAATCCAACCCTGAGTTGGGCTCCGCACTGAGCCCAGAGTCTGCTTGGGATTCTCTCTCTCCCTATCTCCCTGCCTCTCTCTCTCTCTCTCTCAAAATAAATAAAATAAACTTTAAAAAAAATAAAATTCTCACCTCTAATAATATGTGGCCAACATACCATTCATGGTATGTATCCATGGTAAGTTAATTTTAGTGACTGATACATTCTTAAAACTCTATTAACTTCATTTTACTCATTTAATCTAGGTTGTTAAATTTATTGGTGTAAATTTATACATTTTCCCCAATAACTTTTTGATAAAGCTGCATTTCGCTTTAATGATGGCAGTATTCCAAAACAAGTTATTCACACTCATGGACTTGTGCAGCTCTTCAAAAGCCCTTATTTATGCCCCTACTGGCATATTCATAATTCACAGATTATCTCAGTCCATTAATTTAAGTCAGAAGGCAAGTGCTATTTTTTAAATAAAATAATCAATTTTATGTTTTGGAGTCAAATCCAAATTTTACTTTCTTAAAGGCAAAATAAGAGACATTTAAAAGCTTTGCTTGAAACCTTGAACCATGCTTCAGTTCTAAGGGATACGCATATTCTCCCTTCATATTAGAAGTTTGAAAAAGGGACATTTTGTGAGGCACAGGGGAAAACAATTTGAATGGAGATATAAACATGTCAGGCTCACTGTGCTATCATTTCTCCTTCCTTCAGCTATAACAGATATTATTAATCAATGAATTCACTGGGTATTCCTGATGTTACTTGTAAGTGATTACCATTAGCGGGAACAATGGAATCTTAACTCTTGCACAGAAAATCAAGAAAGCTGGCTTCAAGATTCCACCACGAAAGCTGCCTGTGGGCAGTCTCACTGGCCTACTGTAGGAGACTACGGTAAAGCAGAAGCAGCGCAGGGCATCTAAATAGAATGACCATGACCAAAACTGTACACAATCCAGCTAAGAAACACCCTTCAGCTGCTTCTACCACTAGTTCTTCAAGTGTTAATGTGTATTTATTTACTTTGTGGAGAGAAAGAGGATATTTATACATGGAATGGAGTTTAAGATGTGCACAGACTTCATCCAGAAACAAATTCCTAGTCAGACAAGAATACTAAAAACAACAACAAACACACAAACAATAACCCCAATAAGATTGACGTATGTAGGTAAAGCCAGGAGATAAAGCATGACATTACAGCATTATTCTCTCCAAAAAGTAACAAGATTATATCAAGTACATTCTCCTTTATACTACCTTTTTCATCTGAATAGCTTTCTTTTGTTCCCCACAGTTCCTGCAGTATTATCACAGGTCCTCTATAATCATAGTATTGTGGCAATCCATGATGATTATAATTTTTACCTGGGATTTCAGTATTATTTTTCTGATGATATTCTTATCCTGGTGTAATTTTCTAAAATATTTATTTAAATTGCTTCTTATGTTTTTAAGTATAAAAACTAGAAACAGAGCTACATTGCAATATCTAGGTTAATATAACATGTAAGTACCATATTCCTTAACATTAACTATTAAAAAATAATAAAGCTTTAGAGGGGAGAAAAGACTCACTAAAAATAGCTGGGACTTAAAATTATATTTTTCAGCCTGTTAATTTATCATATGGAATAAAAATAAGCCATAGGTAGGAAATGGAAACTGTACCAAATACCTCTGTGTTGCAGTAAACTTAATTATACAGCACACCATAAAATGACAGTCATATTAGAGAGGAAAAGTAGCAATTTCAGATGTGCAGTAACTGCTTTTTACAAGGATAGAAATTACATCAAGCACATATACCTATTCAGTCTAATACTGTTTTCTAGCAAGAGCCAGTGGGATTCACAGTCAAGGGGAGGGAAAGATTAAACTAAGCAGAAATCTGCTTAGTTCAGAAAAGGCTTGCCTACAAAACCACCGAATGTAAGTGTTTTCATTTGCTAATACATAATAAGTATCTAACATAAAAATTCACATTTAATCTTTAAATGTATGTGTACACATGTAAATGTAATAACTTCAAGCAAAACCATTATTAACGGATGAGTTCTTGGCTCTTAAAGGGGTTCTGGAATGCTTTTTATTACATTTGATCTATGTGTATATCACCTAGAATAACTTCATGAGGATAGCATCCTATTATGAATTTAATTGAATGAATCAGAATGTTTCTAAAGGGGCTTTTATATAATTATGCCAAAAAGCTTTCATTTAAAATTTCAAGAGATTATTATTGACTTCTTATTTTAAATTGGAAAGAGTATTACTGACCTTCTGCCTTCCATTATTTCATTAATTTAAGAAAAATTAACATAATATCTTTCTTGGTATGTTGGTATTAGGTTTTTGTTATTAGTTTATTAGTATACTAATCATGACCTTGCTTGATATCTGGGCCTAAAGATTTCTATAAGGAAGATTTCTTGCCACACAAACCTTGTTTAGAATGATAGCTCTGCAGATTACTATCCCTGTGACCTCAGGGAAAGTCTCTAAAATTGAATCTATTTCCTCATCTACAAAATTGGTACATTAATTCCCATAATTTTATAATTACCCAGGATAGAAATAATGCATGTAGAGCTGCTGCTATACTGTTGAGCATATGGTAGGCTGATGAAGTGCCGATAGCTGTTATTTCTTTTAACATCATATACATGGTATGGTACATACTCAGCAAGAGTCTAGTTTCAGTTTTAAATTTTTCTGTAGATCTTGGGCAAAATCACCCTGTTTAGGGCATCAATAATATCACTTATATTCATCATATTACTTCAAATCTCCAGATTCTATTAAAATATGGGCCTTGATATTATATATGTGGAATAATTATTATTTCACAAAAAATAAATTACAAGTGAGATAGCATTGTGATTCAAGAAAGGGAAGTATGATTGTAGTATAAAAATATCACAGATTACTAAGTAGGCATGTTACTTGATTGAAAAAATAAAATATGTGGCATTCAGACTAAAGGAATTGGAAGGGAGGGCTTATTTAACTTTTTTGATGTTTTTTATTTATTTTTGAGAGACAGCACGAGCAGGGGAGGGTCAGAGAGAGGGAGACACAGAATCTGAGGCAGGCTCGAGGCTCTGAGCTAGATATCAGCACAGAGCCCCATGTGGGGCTCCAACCCACGAACTGTGAGATCATGACCGAGCCAAAGTCGGCCACCTAACCGACTGAACCACCCAGGCGCCCAGGGAGGGCTTGTTTAAAAGGAAAGTGATGGGGTGCCTGGGTGACTCAGTTGGTTAAGTGTCTGATTTGGGCTGAGGTCATGATCTCACAGATTGAGAGGTGAAGCCCAGAGTGGGTCCCATGTGGGTCTCTGCATTCACAACTTGGGGAGCTTAGAGACTTTTTTGGATTCTGTCTCCTTCTCTCTCAAAAACAAACAAACAAACAAACAAACAAACAAAAAACATTTAAAAAGAACGTGATTAATAGAGTACCCTAGTTTTGTGTTTGTGGAGTGAAAAAGAGGGAAGGAGGAATAATTTAAGAGGGATGGGTCAGCTTTGACTCTCCTGATAATCCTGATACATAGGCATTGGTGAATGGATAAAGTCTGATGGAATTGGTGAACATCTGATTGAATGGTGAGTGGATAAAGTCTGATGCTTCCAGTGTCACTGGCAATAGATTTTCTCAGCTGGGGCAAAAATTATATCCCTACTTGTTTGTTGATGCCTAAAATTCTTTTATCAGGCATAAAGATTTTTTGTTATACAGCTAGAGGGTAAGCAAACCCTATGCTTTTCGATATGTTTCAAGATGATTTGGTAAGCAAGTTCATGTTATCCCTCTCCAGATATATATGCTATGGCCTATTTATATTATGAATGCACTTCTTTCTTCCTTTATCCCCTCACTCCTTTTTTCCATCCTACTTGTCTCACCTGCCTACTCACCTGGCTTCCCTTTTTCCTACCTACATGTTTAGCTAGAGAGGGATTGTTCACTTCCTTTAGTAGAAAGCTTTTACATTTCTTTTTGTCTAATGTCTGAGAATGTTGGGACTAAGAATTACATCCCTAAGTTTCATTATTTTCTCTGGAGATACTTGGTAAATGATAGCTATATAACCAACAAGTAGCATATTGGACAATTTGTAGAATAGAATCTGCTTTCTTCCATAAATGTGAATATGTGCTCCTTAGTGGCAAAATTTGAAATATTCACTCATTTCATAGGTAGATCGTTGGCCATATGTGCTATGTAGCATATGTGGCGAGATTAGAACAGGAATAATAGAATATTGTCCTTGGATGACTGAAAAGTATGACAGGGCATCTTTAGGATGACTGAGATAGCCGGTAATTGTCTACTTTGAACATGACAATATGTTATAATCTTGATGAATTTTAACTCTAACCTTGCAGCAACTCTGGAATGGTAGATGATGTGGTCCATTTTATTGAGGGGGATAAACAATCATCAAAAAATCAAGGATTAAACTCACATTCAATAGTAATAAACAGTAAATTGACTATTAAAGTTATACATGAAATGATTCTATGATAACTCCAGGGCCAGCGGAATCAACTTTTTACTGTCAATTAATTAAAATAATGTTTATTTATTTTTGAGAGGCAGAGGCAGACAGAGCACAAGCAAGGGAGGGGCAGAAATAGAGCAAGACACAGAATCAGCAGCAGGCTCCAGGCTCTGAGCTGTCAGTACAGAGCCCAATGTGGGACTTGAACCCGTGGACCATGAGATCATGACCTGAGCTGAAGTTGAACACTCAACCTACTGAGCCACCCAGGTGCCCCTTAAAATGTTTATTTATTTATTTTGAGAGAGAGAGAAAGAGAGAGAGAGAGAGAAACAGAGCAAGCACCTACAAGTATTGGGGGTGGGGGATGGGCAGAGAGAAGAGAGAGAATTCCAAGCAGGCTCTGTGCTGTCAGCATAGAGCCAGACACAGAATTTGATCCCATGAACCATGAGATTATAGCTTGAACCAAAATCAAGATGGATGCTTAATGACTGAGCCACCCAGGATCCCTTACTACCTAATTTTAATATTTCTATCATCATATATACATAGTTTCTGTTCTTTTGCACCTGTAAGGGTTATTACAAAAATAAAGTGATGAACTCCAAAGATATATCAATGTTTTAGATATTGATTTTTTAATTTTTAAAATGGAAATAGTAATTTTCACACAGATAGGAAATGAATAGTCAATAAGAAGTGAAAGACATTCTGATCTGTCATCATTCAAGACTTAAGTAGTGCTTTTCAGACTGAAGTAAAGCATCTATCACCAGCTGTGTTAGCTCAGGGGAAAAAAATTTACAAGAGTTCATTATTTTTCTCCATTTCTAGCCACTGTCCCTATTCAGGTATAGCAGCACAGATGGTGTTGTGGTAAAGACACATAACACTGTCAGGAGCTCTAACATATGGCACAAATCTGGCATTCCACGTTCCCACAAGTTTCAAGGTTAAGACAGAAACTTGTCACTTTTCTGACATTCAATTAACTTCCCTCATTTGTCTTTACATTAAAATATAAAAGGATCTTCCATGAGATATTTTTCTGTAACTAACTCATTCCCATGACTCTACTTTTTTATTTCATTAACATTGATCTAATGATGTTTTGAATTATGTTAATGTACCCTGTGGTATATTCTTGTACCCTGTGTATATTCTTAGATGTTATTCAATTAGAAATTGAGTTATATTTAAATGCATTAAAGAAGCTTGAAAAAAAGGATCAATGTATGAGGATTTTGCAAAGTCAAAATTACACCTTCCTTCTCATATACAGTTTTCATACATATGGTTTACTTCAAGTAAAAACATGAATATACTTATTTTCATCAGTAAATTACAGGTTTGTTGTAAGGCATATATATGAAAATGTTCTTTCCTGGGACTGTAAATTACAAGATTTCATAGGATTATAATATTCTCAAAAATTACATGATGAAAAAAAGCAATGGGGCACTTGGGTGGCTTAGTTGGTTAGGCGGCCAACTTCAGCTCAGGTCATGATCTCATGGTTCATGACTTTGAGCCCCACATTGGACTCTGTGCTGACAGCTCAGAGTCTGGAGCCTGTTTCAGATTCTCTGTTTCCATCTCTCTCTTCCCCTCCCCTGCTTATGCTCTGTCTGTCTCTCCCTCTCAGAAATAAAAATAAAATAAGACAAAACTATTAAAAAAAAAGAATGAAAAAGCAGTAAATATAAGGCAATGAAGAAAAATATGTGGTATGCCATAAAGTACACATAGAAATAAGTCTAAAATAATGGGCTCTCCTTCCAGGATTTTTCCTTTAAAATTCAGTAACTTATTCATGTTCACTCACATAGTCTTCATCTAGATGGCCCTTCATCAAAAACAACAGAACAATACACCATCTTTCGGTGTAAGGAACTCATTAGAGAAATTTAAAATATGTACCTGGGTATAAAGGGCATGTAACTCAAAAGGCTCTTTGAAGGGTATTGATTAGTGTACTTTCTCATAAAAGGCTGAATAATTTTTCTCTTTTGGATGAGCACCATTGGAGTAGAAGCATAGAATTAAATTGTTTGCCCTCAGATAGGTATCTTTAGATTTCCAAATCATTGAATGATAAAGGTTAATGTTTATAAGGCTGAGGGCTGTGTTATGTTTAGGATGGCGTACAATATCTTTTTGATTATCTCTGAACCAAGTTAGATTATTAGACAAACATGATGTTTCTCAAATTCAGTTTCTAAAATTCACTCTCTCAAAAGAGATTGACAAAGTCAGCTACATTTTTGTGGACAAAATGGGAACTTTGAGAGGTTGATGAGTATAACATGTATAATGACAAATCAGGTTCCAGAGAAATTTTGAATGGTAGAGATGATGGGAACAAATCTAATACATTGAAATTGAAAAGAAAATTTTCTATTAAATTTCAAATAAACATAAACAAAAATACAAATGAAAATAATTCAATTCCTCTTAGGGAAATAAACCTGAAGTCAACAGTGTCAAGACTGCAGCATGGCCACCAAGGAAGTGATTGTAGTTCACAGAAAGAGAGCTACTGTATTGGGAAAATGGCTTTAATAGGCATTGTGTAATTGGGGTTTTCTTACCTCTCGAGCTTTATTCTTCACCATTTAGCTTGCACTCTGGAATCCAGTCATAGTAAATTTTGCTTAGTTTCTGGGCAATGAGCTTTCTTACTTAAGTGGTAGAAAATCATTCTTGGGTTGATTCTTCAGGTTTTACCCTAGAGATCCCATAATCAAGTTAGTTGTTCTTATGTATTCTCACTGTGCTCCATACTTAATAATTCTGTCCTGATCACACTGCCTTGCAAGTTTGCCTGCCTTACTTGATTTCCCCCATCAGACTTTAAGCTCTGTCTATAGGCCATATATATTTTGTGACCATCACTGCATCCTCCAAGCATAATAGAGTGAATCTATTGAGTAAAAGTATTCAAATAAAGAATGAGATTGTTCAGTTTATTGCACCTGCTCAGAGAATTGAAAAAGAAAGTGCTCGGGGCACCTGGGTGGCTCAGTCAGTTAAGCAACTGAGTTCAGCTCAGGTCATGATCTCACGGTTTGTGGGTTCAAGCCCCACATTGGGCTCTGTGGTGATAGCTTGGAGCCTGGAGTCTGCTTCAGATTCTGTGTCTCCCTCTCTCTCTCTCTCTCTCTGCCCTTCCCCCTGTTCACATGCTGTCTCTCTCTGTCTCTCAGAAATGAATAAACTTAAAAAATGGTGCTCTATTCTGGAACATCAAGTTTAAAGTATCTAGCTAAAAAATGTACCCAGAGGAAAAGTTACCAGTAGGGGGAGTGAAAAATATTCTATTTAAGACAGAATAGTAATTTTCAATAAGAGAAGCACTAGATGAGTCACAATATTTTCTTCTTTTCCCTTCCTTCCTTCCTTCCTTCCTTCCTTCCTTCCTTCCTTCCTTCCTTCTTCCTTCCTTCCTTCCTCCTTCCTTCCTTCCTTCCTTCCTTCCTTCCTTCCTTCCTTCCTTCCTTCCTTCCTTTCTTTCTTTCTTTCTTTCTTTCTTTCTTTCTTTCTTTCTTTCTTTCTTTCTTTTTCTTTCTTACCATAGATGCACAATTATACATATTGCGTGCAGCACTGGAAGACATAACTAATCTTGACAGATGGAAGTGATAGAGATAGGAGTTCTACTTCAACATAAGGAAACCTTATCTGATGATTAGCCTTAGTAAAAACTGGAATCAGCTCTTCTGGTACAAGTTGCTTGTCACTGGAATTGCCACATGTGTGGAAAGAATAGAAGCTCATAAGTTCATGAATTATAAAAAAAGTAAGACCACATGGTTTTGCAGGGAACGAAAATACTCTTCTAGGTTCTTGGCTGAGATTCTACATCCCTCCCTCTAATAACAAACAGATTAATGAGAGAAAAACATGTATCCCTTCTGTATATGTAGAAGATATCCAGGAAAACTGAGTAAATTGGGTAAATAGACTAAGTCATCACCTTAAATACCATCATCACCTAAAGACATGAGAAGTTGGTGGGTGGAGATCCAGTTATAGAAGGTTACCAGGGAGTAGGACAGTCTTTTAATTAGTGAGTTTAATCTGTTTACGTATTATTTTCTTAATAGGTATTTTTAGTGTATTTCTTTAACTTTTGTATTTTCTATTTATACTCCTAATTTCTTGGACCTTTTTTTCCTTCTTTCTTTTCTGCTTTTTGTTGAATTGAAATTTCCTTTATTCTCCCATACACAACATATTATTTTCTTGTCTCTGCAGCTTAGGAAATGTGAAGTATATATTTCAATGCTATCTTTAGAAATTTTTAAAGTTTATCCTTAATATATTAATATATTTTCATCTAACAAACCTCATGATCATACAATATTTCTATCTCTTCTTCATAAAAACTTCACTATGTGTTAACTATTAACTATTGCTTTTTTGTATAGTTTATTTATTTATTTTGAGAGAGAGAGACAAAGAGAGCGAGAGAGAAAGAGAGAGAATGAGTGATGAAGGGACAGAGAGAAGGGGAAGAGAGAGAATCCCAAGCAGGCTCTGCACTTCAGCACAGAGCCTGATGCAGGGCTCAAACTCACAAACCGTGAGATCATAACTTGAGCTGGAACCAAGGGTCAAACACTTAACCATCTGAGCCACTCAGGCACCCCAACTATTAACTATTTCTAGCAATTTATTGCTTGTTTTTTCCTTTAGCATAATCACACACACATATCATATAAAGATTTAGTTATCGAATGCATCCACATATTCTGAAAATTTCTGTGTTCACCATTACCCCTTTGCCCAATGCCTTTCCTCTGGTCTTACTTTTCCTTTAGTTAAAATATGTACTTTATTCTTTACTGAGAATTTATGTAGTGAACTCTTAGTCTTCATATGAATGGTTTAGCTAGAAATAATATTTTAGATTGACAGTTGTTTTCTCTTAAGATTATAAAGACATTTATTTAATCTATTAATGTCTATTTCACTTAATATCATATTAGTGAAAGGGTATTTCCCTTAAGTTTAATGTTATTGTTGTTTTTTTCCCAGTTAATTCCATTTTTTTTGACTTATAGATTTCCATTTATTAATGATGTGTGCAGTTTCTATATCATGTATAGATGTGCATTTGTACTGTTTAGGACTTGAAGTGCCTTTAGAATCAGAATACACATGCCATTCCACGATTCTGAAAAATGATCGCCATTTACTTTTTTCAAATATGACTTCCTTTCATTCCCTGTATTTTCTTTTTCTGAGATACAATTAAACATATTGTGGAGCCTCCAGTTGTGCTCTGTACCTCTTAAAACTTTTTAAATAGCATTTATCTATCTGTGTTTTGGGATCATGTTACAAGTAAATTTTTTAATGTTTTTTAAATATATTCTTTAATTTATTTTTGAGAGAGAGAGACAGTGCGAGCAGGATAGGGTCAGAGAGAGAAGGAGATACAGAATCCAAAGCAGGTTCCAGGATCTGGGCCAGTGGCCAGTACAGAGCCCGACGCGGGGCTCAAACCCAGGAACCCTGAGATCATGACCTGAGCTCAACCGACTGAGCCACCCAGGTGCCTCTATAAGTAAATTTTTTAATGCCATTTTCAATTCAGTAACTCTCTCCTCAACTGTGTTAGCTGTTTAGGGTTTACTGAGGTGTTTGCGTCTTCATTCTTTTTAGTGGTAAGTGCTTCTTTATTAAGATTCCTTATGGGTTCCTTTCCTATATACTCGCTTTTCTTTTATCTGTGTTTATTTTGTTGTTTAATACTTGATATAGTTGTCACTTGTCTCTTTGAGGATAATAACTGTTATGAATGTGTTTTACAGTTTAGTCATATAAACATTTCATCTTGAGTAACTTCAGGTTCTGATGGGTGATTCTGAGAACTATGTTTCTTAGTATTGTTTCTTCATCTGTTTTGGAACTTGGGTTTTGAGTACAAGTTTCTTTGTTATTTTCCTTTTTCTTTTTCTTTCTACAGAGTGTTTTCCCTTTCATATTAATCAATGTGGTGGTTGCCTCCATCTTGCCCCTGAGTACTTGTTCAGGTCCCGGGCCTTAGTGTAACAGTTTGGTACCCTGGCTCAGAAGGAAGGAACATAAATGTCTACCAAACAAGTAGTGAACTTGATTTATTTCTTATTTATGAAGATGTATCCTTCTGATCTCATAATTTCACAGCTTCATATAAGTGGCAGCCCTAAGGAACAGATTTCTTTTTTCTTTTCTTTTTTTCTTTTTTTTTTTTTAGTATTCTTTAATAAACAGTAGGAGCCCTGGCATCCAATCTCAGGTTTAAATATTAGGTCTGGCTCTATAAATCCATTTTATGGGGGCACTTTAAGTTCCCATGACTCCAGAAAAACTGACCTCTTGTCACTGCTTGATTGTGAACTTTAACAGAAGACCAGAGGTTTTAGTCCTACTCATTACCTTATATTTATGGCCCATGAAAATGTCTGTCCAGTTTGTGAGGCCTACTGTGTCTTTACAGTTTTTCCCTTTTCTGTTTTATATATAATTATTATGTGATTGGGACAGGGGTTGTATTGTGGTGTGATTTTACTGGGTTCTAATTTACTTCAGGATAGTGATAATAAGAATCGAACTATACTATTCAGAAGATTGTATAGAGAAAAGTAGGGAGGAAATAGTCCTTTATGGCATCTCTAGGGACATCACTGAACTGAGCTTAAAAGGATCATGGTTTGACAGTCATTTGGAGGGTGATCTAAATGGTGAGTGAATTTCAGCAGAACAACATCATCCATAATAAGAAATTCAGTATTCAGTATTGTTGTTCTGTTTGTATTTAGTTTATAAATATTATGGCTACACATACAGAGTTTAACTCACTCTGGAAGTGAATCAATCAATATAATAAAAACAATGTATAATGCATGTATAATACATTGTATATGTATAATAAATGTATAATACTAGATATGTTTCCTTTTAGAGAGAATAACTTCAACTTTGAATAACCTTAAATTATATGATCTACTCACCAAAATAATCATGTGATGTAGACTCAACAGTGATCTTGTTCCCCTTATTCAGGTGAGAAAATTGAGGGAAAATGTCAAGTGATTATCACAAGGTCAAATAACTAGTAAGCCAGGATATAAATTTGTTTGCATAACTTATGCACTTAATGACTGAGAATGTGCACAGATGCATGGGGAGATAGGGAAAAGATGGATCTATTTGTCAGGGAATGGCTTAATTTCATCAAAGCTTTAGCATGAACCCAGCTCGTACTTTTCTTTAAAGTTCTAGTATACATTGGATTTAAGGATAAGCTGAACCTGGGCTTCCCACTGTGAAAGACAAAACCTGTGAGAGAGGAAAATGTAAATCCTGTAAAACAGACATTACAAGATACAGAAAATCATTATATACTCAGTCACTCAAAATACGTATCGTGGTCATCCATAAAATTACTTATATTACATACTTCCTTACTTTTCTTCTGGGACCAAGTGTTTTGGGGTAAGGAGAAGTTTTCAATATTTTCAAGAAAAAACTTAGCAGTGGGAAAATAGAAGTGTTACTCTGCCGGTGTGGATTTGAAATGGTTTAAACAAAGGTCAGGATGATATTCAGGTTTTCCAAGTTTAGGTAGTTGAAAAACTACTGTAGAAAACTTGAGGATGTTGGCAATATTGTTTCGGTAGAAAATTAAAATCTCATTCACTTTGAATGTGGTATGATATTATTACCAACTCCCTTTCATTCATTAGATTTTGACTGCTGTAACCAATTTAAAATGTAACTGTTTTTGAAGCTAAAAATGATTCCTATCTTATTTCAAATAAATCATTTGTCATACTTACAAGATCATTTTGCCAGGTTAAAAAAATGTTCCTTGTTGCCATCCTATTCATTATTAAGTAAAGGAAATGATGTACTTTTTAAAAGTTCTGATAAGAACTCTTCAGTGATAACTAATATTTCATGTTATAAGACAAATTAAATGCATAGTATTTTAATATGTAAAACACTTTGTCATATCTTGTGAAAGAAGGAGAGAAACAATTGGTAGGGATATATTGCTTCTTGTATATAACTATATTTCAAGTCTTTGGTGATAAGCTTAATTTAAACTTTATAAATCATGTCTTCTTTATTATCATTAAGAAAAGTCCAAAGTCCAGAATTTTAGTCACATGTCCTATACCTCAGATTTTAAATAATTGTTGCCCTATAAAGGTAAATTGGTAAATATTGAAAATCAGATAAAAATAACAACTATAGAGTGAAGCATTAAACTTTCAGTGAAGGCACTTGCCAAAAATTTTTTTATAATCAACAATATCTTACATTCCATGGGTTATTTAAAACTCAGATATAAAAATATTAAATAATATTGGAAAGTAGATAGCACATGCCCAGCACTCAAAAATTTTCAGTAATGGAAGCAGCAAGTTATTGTATAAATAGTATGAAATATATTCAGAGCCATTATCAATAAATCTAAGTTAAAATTAGTCTCCTCTGCCCACTCAACTTTTGAAGTCAGTGGAAATGTACTATATATCATATTGCTTAGACATTTAAACTACATCTGCCAGGCAGCCTCAGGATTCAGAATGAGACCAAGTCTTTGTACAGTTGACCCTTGAACAATGTGGAGGTTAGGGACAGTGGATATCTTCCATCCTGCACACATATTGGAAAATCCACACATAACTTTTCACTCTCCTGGTACTTAACTACTAATAGCCTATTATTGACCAGAAATCTTAGTGATAACATAAACAGTTAATGCATATTTTGTATATGTATTGTATACTGTATTCTTACAATGAAGTAAACTAGGTTAAATAAAATGTTATAAGAAAGTCATAAGAGACAATACATTTATAGTACTATATTTGCTGAAAAATATTTGTACATGTGGATCTGCACAGTTCAAATCCATATTGTTCAAGGGTCAATTATATTCTATTACTCTTACTCTTTTTTTTTTTTTTTGCATGGGGTGGGGAGAGGAAATATGGGCACTAGAGGTAAGAATATTCGTGATATAAAAAATATGATGGGCAAGATAAGAAATCAATTGCTTCAAGGTAGGTATTATACTAACTGTATGTTCAGTTAGTAATGAGCTATATTATTTGTTTTAAAATTACTTTATGATATTTACTACTAATAAGAAAACTCTAACAAAATGTAAGAATGTTGTAAAGGATCAATTATATTTGGCATACTAAATATAATATGACAGAAAATATCTATTTAAAACATTGGGAAAAGAACATTTTCTTTGACATATAGTACTTAAAATTTTTATGGATAAGTTTTTAATGAATGTTCTAATTGCAATTGACTCAATTTATTTAGTATATAGTAAGTAACATATTTTCATTTTTATGTCAATTAACAACAAATGACCACAATATAATTTCTGATAATTTTGTTTATTAGGTTTTCTGGTAATACCAATCAAAGTAAATTTTGAGAGGGCATTCATATCTGCCACAATGCAAACTCCAAAATAGAGGTTCTTCATGTCCTTTATAAAGTCAGTATATTTAAGGGTTAGTGACCCAGCATAGCCAACCCTAAATATTTAATAGGATAAAGTGATCTCTAATGAGTCATGACCTCCAGGGAATCTTAATTCTCTTATTCAATATGTTTGGGGTACTTTCTCACTTAGTACTTTACATACACATACACATACACATAGACATTCTCAATTTTAGGAGAATCAGAAGAGAACTTCTGTTGCTCTTAATACTTACTAAATATGTAATATTTGTAACATAAAAACTAGGTATCATATAATATATGATATAAATGTTATATTTATATACCTAATTGAAATATACCATCAGTTCAATATAAATGAAAACTATTTTATGGATATTTAATAGATGGCAACATTATTCTAAATGCATTAATGCATTAACTCAGTTTATTCCATATAATGTAGATAGCATGTAATTTCATTTTTAACAAAGAAGGAAGAGAATCTTAAACTTGGTAAAGTCAGTCTAGTCCTCTAATATATATTGATATACATGAACATAAAAATATAGCAATTAGAGTACATCATGAGTATACTCTGTTTTTCTCTTTTAAATAGTTCATCTCTTCTCCACAAAGTTGTGGAGTAGTCCTCTGGTCCAGGGAGAAGAAAATGGGTCTTTGCCTCTAAGATTCCAGTTATTTTCTCTTCATCCTGCAGTTCTTCACTGCTTTGCCTCCTAACCTTCCCACAGTTTCTTCTCAAGCTCCTTTTATTTAAATGTGGTGTTTGGGGCCTTCAGTTGGTTAAACATTCAACTTTGGCTCAGGTCATAGTCTCATGGTTTGTGGGTTCAAGCCCCACGTTGGGCTCTTATGGACAGCTCAGAGCCTGGAGTCTGTTTAGGATTCTGTGTTTTTCCTCTCTCTGCCCCTCCCCAACTCTTGTTCTGTCTCTCTCAAAAAAAATAAACGTTAAAAAATTATTTAAATATGGTCTTCATAGATCTGTCATTCACCCTTTCTTATTTGGTTCTACATAAAGTTCTTTAAGGAGACAATGTAGTCTGTGGTTATCATGTATCTAAGACTAATGGATATATATCTTCAAGCTCTACTTGCTTATAAAAATATGTTAATGAGCTTTTATTCTTTTTTCTAGGTTATTGAGATATAATTGACTTATAACTGTGTAGTTTTAAGATGTACAACATGGTGATTTGATACACATATACTGCAAAGTGATAATCACAGTAGGATTAGTTAACATCACTATTACCTCACATAATTTCCAATTTTTTTTCTTGTGGTGAGAACATTTATTATCTGAGCAACTATCAAGTATATAATGCAGTACTGTTAACCAAAATCACATGATATACATTAGATCCCCAGAAATTAATCATTTTACAACTGGAAGTTTGTACAATTTGACTGACATCTCCCCTTTTCCAACACCTCTCAGCCTCTGGCAACCACCATTATATATTCTATTTCTATGAGTTCAGATCCTTTAGATTTTGCATGTAAGTAACATCACACAGTATTTTTCTTTTTCTGACTTATTTCACTTGGTGTAATACCTTCCAGGTGTATGCATGTTGTTGCAAATGGCAAGATTTCCTTCTTTCTCATGGCTGAATGTTACTATCAATATCACATGTGATATTAATACTACTAACATTATATATATTAATATATATATGTATATTCACATATTCTTCATCAGTTTACTCACAGATGGTCACCTAAGTTGTTTCCATATCTTGGCTCTTGTGAATAAATGTTGTAATGAACATGGGAGTACAGATATCTTTTTAAGATCCTGATTTCAATTACTATTTTTTTCAAAAAATTTTAATGTTTATTTATTTTTGAAAGAGAGAGAGCAAGTGAGCACAAGCAGGAGCAGGGCTGAGAGAGTGGGAGATACAGATCTGAAGCAGGATTCAGGCTCTGAGCTGTTAGCACAGAGCCCAACACTGGGCCTGAACCTGCAAATTGTGAGATCATGACCTGAGCAGAAGTCGATGCTTAATTGACTGAGCCACCCAGGTGTTGCTCAGTTATTATTTTTTAAAGTTTATTTATTTTTAGAGAAAGAGAGAGAAACAGGGACAGAGAGAGAGAGACAGACCAAGACAGAAATTGGGGGAGGGGCAGAGAGAGGGAGGGAGAGAAACTCAAGCAGGTCCCACAGTGTTAGGGCAGAGCCTCATATATAGGGCTCCATCTCACCAACCATGAGATCATGGCCTGAGCTGAATTCAAGAGCTGGATGGAAGCAATTGAGCCTCCCAGGCACCCTTGGATTTTGGTTATTTTAGATATATCTCCAGCAGTGGGATTGCCAGATCATATGTTAGTTCCATTTTTAATTTTTTGGAAGAACCTCCATGTATTTACATAGTGGCTGCACCAATTACATTCCCACCAACAGTGTACATGGGTTCCCTTTTCTTCACCTCCTCACTAACATTATGCTTTGTCTTTTTGATAATAGCCAACTTAACAATGTAAGGCAATATCTCATTATGCTTTTTCTTTGCATTTCCCTGATCATTAACGTGAGTATCTTTTGATGTACCAGTTTCCCATTTGTATGTCTTCTCTGGAAAAATGGTCTACCTCAGTTCTTCTATTTTTATTTTTATGTGTGTATTTTTAAATGTTTATTTATTTTGCTTTTTAAATTTTTTTAATGTTTATTTATTTTAGAGAGAGAAAGAGTGTGAACAGGGGAGAGGCAGAGAGAAGAGGAAGACACAGACTGTGAAGCAGGTTCTAGGCTCTGAGCTGTTAGCACAGAGCCTGATGAGGGGTTCCAACCCACGAACTGTGAGATCATGACCTGAGGCGAAGGTGGATGCTTAACCAAGTGATCCACACAGGCACCTGTAAATGTTTCATTGTTTTGAAAGAGGGAGAGCACATGTGAGCAGGAAAAGGGCAGAGGTGGGGGGGCGGTCCCAAGAAGGCTCCATGCTTAGCATGAAGCCCTACTTGGGGCTTGAACTCAAGGATTGTGAGATCATGACCTGAGCTGAAATCAAAAGTTGATCACTTGGCGTATCTGTGTGGCTCAGTTGGTTAAGCATCCAACTCTTGATTTTGGCTCAGGTCATGATCTCATGGATTATGAGATCACACCTAGTATCCAGCTCCTCACTGCCTTGCTTGGGATTTCTGTATCTAGCTTGTGTCTCTGCCTGAGCACTCTCTCTCTCAAAACAAACAAACAAACAAACAAACAAGCAAACAAGCAAACAAACAAACTGCTTAAATTGACTGAGCCATCCAGGCACCCCAGTCTGCCCATTTTAAAATCCCAGATTGTTTTTTGCCATTGAGTTGTCTGAATTCTTAATATATCTTGAATAGTAACTTCTTACCAGATACATGATTTGCAAATATTTTCCCTTTCTGTCATAGGTTGCCTTCATTTTTGTTTTTAATTGTTTCTTTTGCTGTACAGAAGCTTTTTAGTTTGATGTAGTCTCAGTTATTTGCTTTTGTTTTTACAGTTACTGATGCTTTTGGTATCTTATCCAGTTAACTGTTGCCAAGACCAATGTCAAGAAGATTTCTCTCTTATGTTTCCTTCTTGGAATTGTACATTTTGAGGTCTTATATTTAAGTTCTCATTCCAGTTTGAGTTCATTTTTGTGACTGATATAAGATTACAGTCCTATTTCATTCTTTTGCATTTGAATATCCAGTGTTTCCAGTATGATTTAGTGAAGAGACTATCCTTTACTCATTATATATTTTTGGCTCCCTTGCTAAATAGTAATTGACCATATATACAAGGATTAATATCTGGGCTATTGATTCTGTTACCCTTATCTATTTTTACGGCACCATACCATACCACACATACTGTTTTAATTACTACAGCTTTATTATACAAGTTTAAATTGGGAAATGTGATGGCTCCAGCTTTTTTTTTTTCCAGGATTACTCTGACAATTCAAGATATTTTTTGGTTCCATACAAATTGTAGTTATTTTTTTATAATTGTGAAAAATGCTATTGGAACTTTGATGGGAATTTCATTGACTCTATAGATAGCTTTGGGTAGTATGGACATTTTCATAATATTAATTTTTCTGATTGATGAACATGAGATATCTTTCCGTTTTTGGTATTGTCTTCGAATTTCTTTCATCAAAGTCTTGTGCTTTTACATAAATCTTTCACTTCTTTGGTTAAATTTATCCTTAACTATTTTTAATTGTTTTTTTAATGCTATTGCAAGGGAGATTGTTTTCTTTATTCCTTTTTTAGTCACTTTGTTGTTAGTGTAAAAAAAAAAAACAACTGATTTCTCTATGCTGATTTTGTATCCTGCAACTTTATTTATTTGTTAGTTCTAACAGTTTTTTTCATGGAATCTTTCAGATTTTCTCTATATATGATAATATCATCTGCAAACAGAGACAGTTTTAATTCTTCCTTTCCAATTTGGATGTCTTCTTTTTCTTTTTCTTTTTCTTACCTGATTGCTCTGGTTGGGTCTTTCAGTTGTTGAATGTGAATGGTGCAAGTAGACACCCTTGCCTTGTTCCTGATCTTGGAAAAAAGGTTGTCAGCCTATCACTGTTGAGTATGGTGTCACTGAGAGTTTTTAAATAGCCTTCATTATGTTAAGGTACACTCCTTTCCTCCTCACTTTGTTGAGGATTTTTTTTTTTTATCATGAAAGGATGTGGTATTTTGTCAAATGTTTTTTACTGCATCTAATGAGATGATTATATGAATTTTCTTTTTCACTCTGTTAATAAGGTGTATCATATTTATTTATTTATTTATATACGTTGAACCATCCTTGCATTTCTGAAATAAATCCCAATTGATCATGACATATGATCCTTTTAATGTGCTGCTACATTCAGTTTACTAATATTTGTTGAGAATTTTACATCTGTATTTATCAGCATTATTGGCCTGTAGTTTTCTTGTAGTATACTTAACTGACATTAGTATGAGTTTAATGCTGGCTTTGTAAAATCACTTTGGGAGGGTTCTTTCATTTTTAACTTTTGGAAAGAGTTTGAGGATTGGTATTAATTCTTTGAATATTTATTGGTGAAATTCACCAGGTAAACCATTTTGTCCTTGGCTTTTCTTTGTTTGGGAAGGATTTTTACAACTGATTCAATCTCCTTACTTATTACTGCTCTCTTCAGATTGTGTATTTCTTCATGAATCAGACTTTATAGATATTTTCTAAGAATTTGTCCATTTCTTCTGTATTATTTCATTTGTTGGCATATAATTGTCATCAGTAGTCTCTTATGCTCTTTGTATTTCTGTGATGCCATTCATAATGTTTCCTTTTCCATTTATGATTTTGCTTATTTTAGTCTTCTCTCTTTTTTCCTTAGTCTAGATTAAGTTTTGCCAATTTTTTTCTTGTAAAAACTGTCCTTTAGTTTCATTGATCTTTTCTATTTTCTGATTTTTTTCTTTTTTTTTGCTTACCTTTATTCTGATCTTTGTTATTTCCCTCCTTTTGCTAACTTTGGGCTTATGTTTTGTTTTGTTTTGTTTTTACTTTGGCTTTGTTGAGATGTAAAGGTAAATTGTTTTACCTCTTTTCCTTCTTTTCTTAATGTAGGTATTTATCATGATAGACTTCTCTCTTAGAAGTGTTTTTGCTGTATGTCATAAGTCTGGTGTTTTGTACTTCCATTTTCATTTACCTCAATATATTTTTCAATTTATCATTTGATGTCTTCTTTTACCTACTGCTTGTCTAGGAGTATATTTTTTTAATTACCACATATCTGGATTTTCCCATTTCCCTCCTGTTATTTATTTCTAGTTTCATACCTTTATGATTTGAAAAGATACTTACATGATATCAATTCTTTTAAATTTGCTAAGACTTGTTTTGTGACCTATCATATGATATATCTTGGAGAATGTTCCCTGTGCTCTTGATAGAATATGTATTCTGTTGCTGTTGGATGGAATGTTCTGCTAATGTTCGCTAGGTCCATTTAGTCAAAAATATAGTTCAAATCTAACCTTTCCTTATTGATTTTTCTCTCTGGAGTATTTATCCATTGTTGAAAGTGGAGTGTTGAAAATCCCTACTGTTATTGTTTTGTTATCTATTTTTCCCTTTAGGTCATTTAGTATTTGCTTAATATATTTAGCTGCTCTGATACTGGGTACATACACAATTTTTGGCTTAAAATCTGTTTTGCCAAAAAAAAAGTACAGCTACCCCCACTTTTGTTTTCCACTTGCATGGAATAGCTTTGTCTAACCGCTTTGAGTCTGTGTGTATTCTCAAAGTTGAAGTCTTTTGGTGTCATATAACTGGGTTTGATATTCTTTTATCCATCACTTTGTGTCTTTTGATTGGAGAATTTAAGCTGCTTACATTAGCAGTAATTATTGATGGGTAAGGACTTCTGGATGCCATCTTATCCATAGTTTCCTAGACTTTGGTTGTTTCTTTGTTCCTTTCTCCCTATTTGCTGTCTTCATTTGTGAATAGATGATTCTTTACAGTGCTAGGCTTTGATTCCCTTCTGTTTTACTTTAGTGTATCCATTGTTGGCCTTTGCTCCGTGATTACTGTTAGGCTTACATAAATCATCTTATAGATTTAACAGTCTTATTTCATGCTAATAACATCTTTTACTTCAACCACATGCAAAAGTTACATATGTTTACCCCCCACCCCCATGTTCTGTATACCAGGGACCCAATACATGGGTTCCTTTGTAATGGAACCAGGTTGGATTGCTGGAGGAGAAAGCAAGCAGCACTCAGATATCTTGGTGGATTGGAGTTTTATTTTATACCAGTGGGCTCAGAGAAGATCTCTCTTTAGAGGCCTGAGGCCAAAGCACAAGCATGGAGAACAATTTATCATCTTTTACTTCTGAATTCCACAGTAGTAGTAATTTGGCAAGTGCGTGGTAAGCGGGGCAGGAAGAAGAAACTGGAAGAGGAGTTTCTAAGCTAGGGACTAGAGCTTATGTTAGTCCCCTTAGCCATCTAATGGTGCATAACTTTACTTGTTGTCCCAACACCTTGGTATGTGTGGTGTCGGCTCCCACAGCTCCCACAAAGGTCGTTTTGTCTATGGATTGATGCCAAGTTGTTGTTGAGAGTGAGATATTACAAGAAACATCTTATTCCATTATATTGCTTCAACTCCATTTATTTCTAGAATACATGTAAATATCTTTTGAATATCCTGTGACTATATCACGTGAATCTTCAATTAAGTGTTTATATTGAACTTATTTTCTTAAGCATATTCTCTCTACATATATTTGCTCCTAGTGAATGGCATTGATACTCTAGTTAGTGAGTTGATTAGCAACTCTTGAAGTTACCTGGAATTATTCCTTTAATATCTTTTGTCACGAAACTCTGTTGATCTTGCCTTTAAAATATATTTTTAAAATTACTTTTCCTAAAAGATATCACATTTTCTCAAACATTGCAAAACCTTCATAATATACCAACTCCTTACCCAATTCATCTTTTTTATTACCAGTAAGATTATTTTATGACAGCTAAAACAACAGCAAAAAGATCTTTTTGTTTACCAAAAATATTTTGATGGCTATATTATTTCTAGATCTAACTGTCATGCTGGGTGAGGGCATTTCCAAAAGATATGGAGAATACCAACATATAAGAGATTCAGACTTCAAATACCATATCTAGCCTTTCCTAAACTGATCTAGACATTTGTGGCTTAGGCATCATATCTTGTCATCTTTCCTACCTCTTACTTATAAAAAGAACACCATACCTTTACATTGCATGAACAAGCAAGAACCTTGTCCTGAACAAAAGTACCACGCAAAATGTTGGCATTGGTTTTAGAAAGTGAGTGAATCTAATGACTATATGACAAATAACCTTTTGAGTCAGATGGCATCAGTTTCTTGTTTTGTTTTCAGTAAAACCACTTGGTAGATCACTAAAAATAATTTTTGAGACACATTATTATGTGATTGACATAACCCTCAAAATGATTTGTAAAAATTGAATTCCAGGACAAAATATAATTCTTTGTATACTCGTCTATATATAGGCAACCGATTTTTCTAAACTTTTATGTATAAAATAAAAATAAGCAAAGACTCTATGCTCATTGTAACAATAGGCATTTATATTCATGGATATCTGAATTAATTATGAACAATTTCTTATTACAGTTATTAAAGAATACAGCTCAAGTAGCATGTTGTTATTTTAAATAATT
>NC_043705.1:95107485-95114248 GCF_006229205.1 Suricata suricatta | reverse complement strand
CCCTTGGATAGATCCCTCACAGTGCTATTGCTGGGTCATAGGGGAGTTCTATGGATAGTTTTTTGAGGAACTTCCACACTGTTTTCCAGAGTGGCTGCACCAGTTTACATTGCCACCAACAGTGTAGGAGGGTGCCAGTTTCTCCACATCCTCGCCAGCATCTATAGTCTCTGGATTTGTTCATTTTAGCCACTCTGACTGGCATTAGATGGTATCTCAGTGTGGTTTTGATTTGTGTTTCCCTGATGATGAGTGATGCTGAGCATCATTTCATGTGCCTGTAGGCCATCTGGATGTCCTCTTTGGAGAAGTGTCTGTTTATGTCTTCTGCCCATTTCTTCACTGGGTTATTTGTTTTTTGGGTGTGGAGTTTGGTGAGTTCCTCATAGATTTTGGATACTAGCCCTTTATCTGATATGTTATTCGCAACTATCTTTTCCCATTCCATTGGTTGCCTATTAGTTTTCTTGATTGTTTCTTTTGCAGTGCAGAAGTTTTTATGTTGATAAGATCCCAATAGTTCATTTTTGCTTTCATTTCCCTTGTCTTTGGGGATGTGCTGAGTAGGAAATTGCTGCGGTTGAGGTCAAGGAGTCTGTTTCCTACTTTCTCCTCGAGGGTTGTGATGGTTTCTTGTCTCACATTCAGGTCCTTGAGCTATTTTGTGTTAATTTTTGTGTATGGTGTAAGAAAGTGGTCTAGTTTCATTCTTTTGCATGTTGCTGTCCAGTTCTTCCAGCACCACCTGCTCAAGAGGCAGTCTTTTTCCATCGGATCCCAGTTCTGGGTTCTCTATTCTATTCCATTGGTCTATGTGTCTGTTTTTGTGCCAATACCACACTGTCTTGATGATGACAGCTTTGTAGTAGAGGCGAAAGTCTGGGATTGTGATGCCTCCGGTTTTGGTTTTCTTCTTCAATATAACTTTGGCTATTCGGGGTCTTTTGTGGTTCCATACAAATATTAGGATAGCTTGTTCTAACTTTGAGAAGAATGCTGCTGCAATTTTGATGGGGATTGCATTGAATGTGTAGATTGCTTTGGGTAGTAATGACATTTTCACAATATTATTCTTCTGATCCATGAGCATGGAATGTTTTTCCATTTCTTGGTGTCTTCTTCAATTTCTTTTATAAGCTTTCTATAGTTTTCATTGTATAAGTCTTTTACATCCTTGGTTAGGTTTATCCCTAGATATTTTATGGGTTTTTGTGCAATTGTGAATGGGATCAGTTTCTTGAATTTTCTCTCCATGACTTCATTTTTGGTGTATAGGAATGCAACCAATTTCTGTACATTGATTTTGTACCCTGCAACCTTTCTGAATTCATTGATCAGTTCTAGAAGGCTTCTGGTGGAGTCGGTCGGGGGGTTTTCCATGTAGAGTATCATGTCATCTGCGAAAAGGGAAAGTTTGACTTTTTTTTTTGCCAATTCTGATGCCTTTTATTTCCTTTTGTTGTCTGATTGCTGATGCTAGGACTTCCAGCACTATGTTAAACAGCAGTGGTGAGAGTGGACATCCCTGTCGTGTTCTTGATCTCAGGGGGAAAGCCCTCAGTTTTTCCCCATTGAGGATGATATTAGCTGTGGGCTTTTCATAAATTGTGTTTATAATGTTTAAGTAAGCTCCTTCTATTCCGACACTCTGAAGGGTTTTTATTAAGCCAGCATCACCTTGATACCCAAACCAGACAGGGACCCAGCCAAAAAAGAGAACTACAGACCAATATCCTAAATGAATACAGATGTAAAAATACTCAACAAGATATTAGCAAATCGAATTCAACAGTATATAAAAATATTATCCATCATGATCAAGTGGGATTCATTCCTGGGTTACAGGGCTGGTTCAATATTTGCAAACCCATCAATGTGACACATCACATTAACAAAAGAAAGATAAAAACCATATGATCCTGTCGATAGATGCAGAAAAGGCATTTGACAAAATACAGCACCCTTTCTTAATAAAAACTCTTTTGCTATTAATCTTACAATAAAAATTTAAGATATTAGCCTAATTTTTAGAGGTTTGTCAAGCAAAAAAAAAGCACAAAGATCATGAAGTATAGAATCAAGTCAGATTTCCTTATGTAGCTACACATACTTATCATTGTACTGTTCTAATCTCATGTCTCAACATTTTACCTCTCATATTCTAGTTGTGCCTAACAAGTCAATGTGGCTTTAGTGGTCCGGATTTTGCTTCTTTGGTTTAGAACTGTCTTTCACCTCCTTTTTACTAGACAGAATCTGTGTAACTTTGATGTCAATCACCTGACAGTCACTGTCACATTGTAGATTCACATTAATAAAAATAGTTTTCACTTATTGAATTTATGAGATGTGCCAGGCAGTGGGCTAAGCATTTTATAAGCCCTGCTCTTGTTTTATATCCTCACAACAATTCTAATAGTGATGTAGCCAAGACTCAGAAAGGTAGACTGAAAACTTACCTGAAATCAAATAAGAAATGAGTCTTGTTGATTAAATGAATGACCAAATAAATATTTGGCTGCTGTTCCTTTTATCCTGTTTTATCTGCTTCTATGACAATGGATTTCTTTTGATGTGTGATTTTGGTGAAGTAGTTCAGCACTGTGAACTGTTTGTTTTTAAATAGGAAAAGTCATTATATTTTATTGCATATAGCTGTTAAATAACCCTCTTCTCTGACAAATGATAAGCTTTTTGAGTCAAGGATTATGAATATTATATTCAGATACCCCAGACTGCACACATTACCCAGTATATACTGTGTTTTCAGTAGTACATAGAGAATCCATGAATGGCTCACCCTATTTTAGAAGGAGTTTTTAATCCAATTTTATGATTTTGATCTTTAGGAAGCCTATTTTTGAATGTAGTGTTTCACTTTTTCTTTTCATTTCAAAAAATGTGTATTTATTTGTGAGAGAGAGAGAGAGAGAGAGAGCGAGCGAGCACGTGAGCATGAACGGGGTGAAAGACAGAAAGAAAGGGAGACAGAGGATCTGTAGTGGGCTCTGGGCTGACAGTAGACACCTGATGCAAGGCTCAGACTCATGAATCCTGACATGATGACCTGAGCTGAAGTCAGACACTTAACTGACTGAGTCCTGCAAGCGCCTTATTCTCATCATTCTTTTATCCCTTTCTTAATTTTGTTATATATGGGTACTCTTGTACTGTTCTTTAACTAATATTACTCTTTACATTGACTATTTTTACTTCTGCTCTATTTATTTATTTCAACACCATTACTAGCTGAATGCCTGAATTGGTGATTATAAATAGGGTGAAAGCAATATAAAACGGTATTATCAAAATCTAGCTAAACATTGTCATGAGGTGCCCTCTTGGTCTATTAAAGAAGAATGCCAACAATTAGAGAGGTGTTAAAGACAGACTGGCACAAAATTGTTACTTCTGCATTGATTTAATCATGATTGAAAGGTCATTGAAAAGGGACTCACTTCTTTATGTTATTCAGTTTAGCTTAGTGGAATAACTGTGTGACCTCTAAAATGATCTTGGGTACTATACTATATGGAGCTTATAAAATGTATAATCCAGGGCCTGGCATATCTTATGTATTCAGTAAATATCATGTATTGTTATAAATCTCCCCTACTTTATAACATAGTTGTAGATAACACTGTCTTGTTCCTATGGAATAGTATCAGATGTGATTCCTGTACCTAGATTTTTAGTTCATTGAGACTGACAATCCTTTTTAAGTAATTTCTACTTACTGCCATGTATGTTAATATTTATCAAGTTTCTGGCAAAGAAAGGCACTGAAATTTCTGGAAAGAATTAAACAAAATTGAAAAAAAAAAGAGTAGGAAAGGGGGCTATATTGAGTTTGATTCACTAAGGAAGCCAAAGCTACTGGATCAATGCACACCTTCAACAGAGTCAGAGTTAAGCTTGCCTCGAGATGTCACACTATTAAGCAAAGAGCAATGGTGTGTAACAATTTCTGGAAACTGAAAGAGGAGAAAGGAAATTGTAATTCTGGCAACTTGCTCACAATTATTCAAGAAATGGATATTCTTGACACTGAAAGGAGAATAGTAAATACAAGTTTATTGCTGGACTTAATAAAAGATGCTGGCAAATTGTTTCATTTCAATCATATTTAATATTCAATGAGAATATTATTATTAAAAATGTGTAGTGAATCTCTTGCAAATACAGACAAAACAAAGTGTCACAGATTTTATAGTAATAAAATCATTATACCTTCCATGTTTTATTAAATTTCCTGCTTTAAAAAACAAAAAGCCAGAGCTTTAGGATTCTCCTCAAATACACTAATCCATGTGGCTCCCATGACCAGATTAATTATATTAATTAATTAATGAGATTATTAGGAAGAAAATTAAGCACAGATATTTGTGAATTCATAACAAATATCCTAGTACCTAATTAAAAAGATAAGTAACCTGGGTCTGGTGAACTGCCAACATCCATAGACGAGATAGTGCCAGAATACTCTAGAGTGTCCAGTTGAAGTTGACATTTGCTAAAGAAACTTTGTAATGAAGTTCCCTGTAATTAACAATGAAGGAGTTTGAATTGATTGAAAAATTGTAGGTTGACAAAGCACACCCTATTTATCAACTCGGCTCTCATTAACACATAAACAGCACCTGTGTCAGTGCTGTCCTTTCCGAAGCCTAAAATGGTTGTTTGTTTTCCGAGAAATCTGTGGCATTTGACACAAACGGGCAAGTCTGTCCAGTTTCAAGAAAGCTAATGTGAATGCAGGTATCCAGAGTCTATACTCCCTGAGAGTGGGCGAAATTCTCTGGTGACTAATACCTGTTTAGGAAGCCTTGGGAAAGTACTAACAGTTTTTATAAGACAACAAGTTTATGGAACATTTTGTTCCTTATATTCTGAAATGCCATACTTGCAACACATTGGTACTTGGTTCCTGAGCTAGTAATTAGGATTAAGTCTTATTTTTTTATTGAGGTAAAATATATATAACATATTTTGTATGTACAATTTTAAGTGTACAATTCAGTGGCATTAAGTATACATTATGCCATCCATCACCAGAACTCTTTTCATTAACCCAAACTAACTCTGTTCCCATTAAACAATTCCCTATTAACTCCCCTCCACCAACCCGGGTACCTGGCAACCATCATTCTATGTTCGTTCACTCTGAATTTGACTACTGTAGGTACCTCATATATCTGGAATTATATATGTCCTTTTGTGACTGGCTTCCTTCACTTAGCATAATATCTTCAAGGTTAACCCATGTTGTAGCATGTTTCAGAATCTCCTTCCTTTACAAGACTCCAATATTTTATTGTATAGATATATCACATTCTGTTTATCCGTTTATCTGTCAATAGATACCTAGTAGCTTCTACCTTTTCAAAGATGAATAATGCTGCTGAATAATTAATAATGCTGCCATGAACTACATGCATACATGCACATACATATGTATATGCACATACATACATGCACATACATACATGCACTAATATCTGTTTGAGTCCCATGCTCTCAGTTTTTTGTGTGAGCATATACTAAGGTGCAGAACTGTTGGAACATATGGTAATTCTGTGTTTGATTTTTTGAGGAACTGCCATACCATCGTGGCTTATTTTTATCCAAAGGAATCCATACTGATATTTTTGGTGTGTTTCTGTCCTCATAGCACTCGCTTCACACCAACAGCACCACACGTGTGCGCGCACGCGCACACACACGCACCGCACTCTCGCTCTTTTATTCAGATTGGTTTTAGCAGGGGAGAGTCATTATGAAGCCCATTAATCTTCATTTTTCACAGCAAGATTCATTTTATAGGACTGGAAGGTGCAGAAATGGAACCACACAGCACTTCGTCAGCAGCTAGGATTTCTAAATGTGATGCCGAGTGAAAATTAAACACAAGAGACCAGACAGCAGCTCTAATAACTCAGTAATTTCTAAATAAATAGACTGAGATTGATGGAAATGAAAACACTTCTCTCTAACAAGGGGAAGTGTGCAGGGTAGTAATATTTGCCTCAAATATGCTTTGCATAAGGGATTAAAATTCCTGAAAGCCTCTCATTTTCCCATCAGAGAATTTGTTTCTTCTATCAGTCAAATGGTGGTTAATTATCATATTTCAAGGAGCAGCTCATTAATTCGTGAACTAAAAATAACTAGATATTTATGTAGGAAGATAACATATAATAACAGATAACTTGAACGGCTCTGCCAGTGTCAATTGTCTTCCAATTTCATGAAAGTTTCAGGAAGTGATTGCATGCTAAAAGTTTATACCAGCTATTAATTTCCACTTCAAGAATTTAAGAAATTTTGAATTTTGGAATGAAATAAATTTAAAACTACATCCCCAAGGAAAATCCTTCTCTTTCCATTTGATCAATTTTGTTTGGCTGTTAGGTGTTGACAAAGAAAGTTACAATCAAGGGAATAAGAAACTGGCAAGGAAAGAAAGTATTAAAATGACAAACTAGGTCAAGGACCTTGAAAAAGGGAATTGGGGGTAAAAAGTCACGGAGAGAACTGGGGCCGTTATCTTTTCTTTCCTCAACTCCAAAATATGCCTGTAATTTCCAAAAAGAGAAAGATATACATATTTAGCGTACTATTTAAAACCTGCTGCAGGGTTAACTTTTTCACATTTATTTATTTAATTTTTTATGTTTTATTTATTTTTGAGACAGAGAGATTCAGAGCATGAGCAGGGAGGGGCAGAGAGAGAGGGAGGCACAGAATCTGAAGCAGGCTCCAG
>NC_043705.1:95101153-95107385 GCF_006229205.1 Suricata suricatta | reverse complement strand
GCACATAACTATGCCAAGAATATTGTTTTGTATTCTCTTTTTCAGATTTACCTCCTCTTCCACTTTCAGGTCTTGTCTTAGTCATCACTTCTTCCAGGAAACCTTCCCTGATTCTGTAGGTGCAGAATATATTCCTAATTTCCTATCTTTTTGTTGTTCCTTGGGCTCCCCTCAATCCCTCTTTAACAAGTACCAGTACAATATCATACTGCTTTGTGATTTTCAATTATTCTTTTACACTTCTCCTCATCAGACTGCTTCTTCAGTAATGGCAGGGATTTTGCTTGTTTTAAATTACATCATAATAAATAACCTAACACAGTGCTTGCCCCATAATTGACATCTATGTATTGTACAATGTCATTAATCTTCTCTGAACAAAAATGCTCATTCTGTATTTGTGCACAGAAGTGCCTATCTTTGACATTTAGAAAATTAAACTTGTGATTATTAGCTTTTACATCAGTGCCACTGAGTCTAGAGGCACATATAGACACGTTTAAAAATGTGTCGTATTATTTCACTATTCTAAGTGTAGCTCTTATGGACTAATGGATTTGTTTTGATCAGTGCTTGTCAAAATTAACAGTATATAAAAATACCATGGGGAAATTGAGATTTTGATTCTGTGGGTGTGGAGTGGGGCATGAGGTCAACTATATTTCTAGATTTCTAACAGGTTCCTAAATAGTATTTAGGCTTCTGTTCTATGGACCACACTTTGAGTAGTATCATTTTACAGAACATACTTTTTGTCATCTATAGTTTTATTCTCTAGACACAGATATAAAGAAATGGTCAAAAAGCAGGAGGAGGAAGAGGAGGCAAACAGGGGAGAAAGAGGAGGAGGAGAATGGGAAGAGGAAGAAAGAGAGGAATAAGAACCATTCTACTAACCAAGGAAGATGGCAGCCGCCTTTCCCCTTATAGCATTCATATGTAGAAGCTTTGCATTTAGAAAGAAGGAAGACTAGAGCAAAACTACCAAATCATAAGCTAAGGCTTGACGAAAATATAGTTATGATAAAAACTGAGAATTTAGTGACAAGATGGTAAACAAAACATCTGTTTTAGAGCATTGAATATAATTAAAAGCCACAGTGTTAAATGATAGATTTTTACAATATCAGGGTTGAAAATCTATTATTAATAATAAAGAGGAAGAAGCTGGCGGAGAAAGTGGATGTTCAGAAAAGAATTAAAAAGTCAATGGGCCAAAGTTGGGAGAAAATAAGAGTTTGATAGACTAGGATGAAGAAAGAAAAACAAATATTTTGCAGTAGAACAATAGAGGGGAAGAAAACCAGGGAAGTAGGCTCAGGCATCTAAATTTATCTTTGTAATATTTATTAAGGAATTATTATAGACCAAGCACTTTATTAAGTTTATTACATTAAATATTAAATAAGGTATTAACATATTCCATTTTGGGGATAGATATAGACACTGTGAAAAAATACAATAAATTGTGTCATAAAGGCATAAGAAACAAGCATATCCTAATTAAAATGGGAGCATCTGACTTCCTGGCCGGGGACTCAGGTGGGAAAGGTAACAAGGAAAAGAAATTTGAACTAATTGTTAAAAGATGAAAAAGTGCCCCATTCTGTGCTTCTTCTCACCCCCCACCAAGAGAAGAAAGAACATCCCAGGCAATGGAAGTCACTGGAAAAGATATGCAAACGGAGCCCCATAACTAACCAAGTCTGGGGGTAATTGCTACTACTAAGGAAGGTAGATAACAGTGTGTGATTACAGGATTGTGTGTGTGTGTGAGAGAGGATGGGAGGGAAGGAGGGAGAAAGAGAGGAAGAGAGAAAACATATGTATATAAACCTATTTTAGGAAGAAGAAAAGACACTGGTATTTTTTATTGGTTAGAAGGAGGGTACTTTTGCCCTTAAATTATATGCAACTTTTGGGGCAACATCTTCAAGCTTGTTTCGAAAAGAGGAATATTAGTGGTGAAAATGGATGACAGAGGAAAAAGTGGTAAGAAAATCATAATTTGATGAAATATTTTCAGATATGAACACCTTATAAACTACACATTAAACCTTCAGAGGGAAGAGACAAGGAAAGTTGAGGAATTGTAATACTTTACTACTACAGAGACTCTGGCTTAAAATATATACTTTTTTGATACGGATCACAAGTCATTTCACAGTGAAATTGTGTTATAGTATTTATGTTGTTCCTTTGAATTAAATGATATTAGTTATGAAAGTAATAATTATGAATATATAAAAATGTATAATTTTCATGAAAACATTCCTTAAGCAACTCCTAAAACGTCTTATGATTATTTTGGGTGGTAATAATGGTAGCGTACAGCTCTGGTTTGATTTTGAATTCTCCTTTTACTTCCTTTTTTTTTTTTTTTTCATAAAATTATAGGATTAAGCAATTGCATAGTAAGTTGAGGAGACCGGGCATTTTTTAAGCTGTGAGACCAGGACTTGAACGGAAGTTGGAAGGCCAACTGACTGAGCCGTCCAGGTGCCCTGAGGAGACCAATCATTTTTAAGTGAAGTTTCAAATAACAATAATAACATCACAAAAGAAGAGAGAAGTATAAATGCAAAGTAACACCTTTAATACAGGTGGCTTTAGCTTGTCTCTATCACCTACCAGCCAATGTATTCCAACATACAGCATAGAAAAGGGAAATTAGTCTGGTTTTGCAATTGACTTGCAAATAGCATCACAGGCAAGTGGAACTGAATAGAAAACTACAGCAGACAGACCTTTCTCATTGACTTTCATTAGACATGCAGCCTGATACATGAGTGGGAAGACTGCCTTGGGGTTTGGCAGAGTCTTTCTAGAGAAATAGCAAAAAGCAAGCTCAGTAGCTTCACATCAGAGACATGCTTAAAAACAGTGTTAATTTTTCCCTAAATCATTGTTTACAGAACACGTAGAATAAATAAGGGAACAATACCAACTTCACCATTCTCAAAGCTAAATTCCTGAAAATGAGTAGCAGTGTTTCAGTAGAATAAAAACTCATCTTCAGTGAAAGCACTTATGTTTAGGCAGATACATATGAGAATACACTCCTGGGACACTTTTATAATGCACATTTTGCATAAAACCAGGTAAATGTTGACAACTGAGAGGTTTCTATTCATCTGCCAATGGTACTGACTACTGCTGTTAGTAGCAACATATTTTGCAATTTGAAATTATGTGATAACTGGCATACTTCACATAATTTTGGATTTTGCACATGAAATTAGTTTCACATAAATTTTGTTGCATTATTTTAAATTGATGTAATTCAAATTCATATAATGTACATTTTTAAATTTTTAAAAATGTTTACTTATTTTTTGAGAGAGAGACAGAGCTAGAGCAGGAGAAGTGCAGAGAGAGAGAGAGACACACACAAAATCCAAAGCAGACTCCAGACTCTAGACTCTGAGCTGTCAGCACAGAGCCCAACGTGGGGCTCAAACTCACGAACTGTGAGATCATGACCTGAGCCGAAGTCAGATGCTTAATCAACTGAGTCACACAGGTGTCCCAATATAATATGCATTTTAAAGATGCATTTGGAAATTTGCGGTCAAGTATTTTATTCCCAAAATATAACCTAATTTAACTGGTTAAAGTGATACAGTCTTGCCCTTATCTATTTGTTAACCCATTTGTGTTTCTTAAAGAAATTACAACTGAAAGAATTAATGCTTCAATGAGATAGTAATAAAATTCTGAACTTAATATTGTATCCTGGGATATCAAATACTATTAGAATTGTTACTTGTTTTCACTCTTACATCTTTAATACAATTAGGTAGATTAATGTCTTTTAATTTTTATTATATTAGCTGAGTAGTCATGCATGGTTCTTGCTATACATAGTGTTACCATAGTTATTTTCTTTTTAAGAATGTACTTTTGTAGTCTTATGAAGATGATATTTTTCCATAAAACCTGATACTATTGGCCTATTTAGCATACTCAATAATTGAGATTACTTGAAAATTGCTAAAATCATATGTTCCCATGAAGAGAAAAATCTATTTAATAACCTTTTCATTTTTATTGAAAAACCTGTATATTTCTTTCTTTTTGCTTATATCTTTCTTACTAAAATCTTCAGAGCTTTGTACCATTCTCAAAGACATGTCATCTAAGTTTATGGAAATTATGAATAGCATAAGATATCTTAAGATAAATTACTAAATAATCCTGACAGAAGAAACAGTATGTGTCTTTTTCAAAGATTACTTTTACAACACTCTTTAGAGTAGAAGTCTTTTTTTGCTGTTTTCCATCTAATAATGAGAAAATTCTAGACTTAAGTAGTAGCAAGTAGAAAATATGTTTTACCAGACAACTGATAGACTAAAGTTTCACTATAAGAAATAGAATGGCTTAAAGGTCTCTTGCTATAAATAAACACTTTTTAAATATAAGACTATAACTAAACCAGTACTTTGCACACTATCATCACTAAGAATGATACTAAGTTTTAGGAATTTGTATAATGAGCTCTTTAGGATAGATGACTGTAGTTCTCATTTATTTCATCTGAGAAATCCAAACTGTTAATACCAATATTAAATCTAATCATGTTATGTCCTAAAACATTATTTGAATTCATTGATGTGAAGACAAATGACCATAAAATGTTCTCTTAAATACACTACAGAGTAAACAAACACCCTAAGCATTATTTCTGACAGAGGACAGAGTATTAAAATGCTACTAGATAATAGCCCAGCTTGGGCTTACAGAATTAATGAAGAACAAATGTTCTAGGTGACGTGTGTGCATGCCTTTCTCTCTATGGGATGACCTTTATTCTTTCTCAGTTAGCTAATGAGGATTTCTTTGTTATCTTTCTTGAGGAAGGACCTCAGGGCCTTGTATCATTATTGAGTGAACACAGTGTCATTTCGCCTGGCAGAAATGTTTTGTCTCTTGTTAGGAAGAGAAGTTTCCTCATGTCATCTAGAGAAGGCACAACTGAGAGACTGGCCATTGAGACCAGACATCTCAATCAGTAAAGTCAGTCCAGTGAGGATGTTTAACCTGCTGGAGTGGTTTGGATCAGAATATTTAAACTCTCTTTTGTCCTAGAATGTAGAATTTTTGTTATTATGGATGAAGAAAAAGTTGTATTAATCTATACTTGGAATATTTCTTATCTAATAGTCAATGTTATTTGATTAGGAGAACATCTCTTTTCTTATGATTTTATGTACAGATAAGTAAATGAGTACATTTGGTTTCCAAGTTACATTGACGCAGCCTCTCTGACCCAAATTCCCACACACATTCAACCAGTGGGCACAGAAAGGGGGAAGAAAGGAAGAATAGGAGATCCATGTAACAGCTTTTCAAATAAGCATAGCATCTTCCTTTTAAAATTCAATTTATTTTAACAAGAAGAACAACAAAAAGGCATTGGGGAATACTAATGTATTGGTGTGAAAATAAGGATGCCAGAAGTTGCTATGTAAGATGACAGCCATAACTTATGTCAGCAAGTCTTTTGGAAGGCAGGTTTTCAGGGAGCTTAAATATTAGCTCTGACTCTGCACTGAAATGCTGTAGGATGTAATTGTAACTCTCCGTGGGTTAAGTCCTGTCATTTAACTATTGACCTTTCTCCAGCCTTCTGAATACTATCCAGGGACTTGTCAATGTAAAGTAGGAGCAAAGAAAAAGTATAAAACCTATGTTTTTTGATGATTAATGGCATCAGTGATTAACTGCTGAAGTTATACAAATTTGTAAATATGAAATGACTCCATGTTTTCACTTATTTATTTCTGAAGAACTAAATTATAAGAAGGGTTCAGCCAAGGATTTCCAGGACACAGCTCATAAAGATTTGACTTTAGGTTGCTGGAGTAGGAGATTTGGCTCCAACAATTTCTAACATATAAACATGGGTAACACAAATATTTTCTGAGCTTCAGTTCCATCTTTTATAAAAATTGGGATAGAAAAGGTACTGCAGGTGCCAGAGGGTTAATTAAATGACATGCAACATGAGCACTGCTTTATTTTTAGGGTCTGCCATCATTTGTCAACATATTATAATCAGTGTTTATAAATTTTGTCAATTACCTTGATCCATCAAATGGATCAAATTGACAATTCTGGTCCAACCATGGAGAATTTAAAACTCATATATAAGATAGTGTTAAGTGGCTAATTAACTGGATTTTTAACCATGTTTCTGACTTCTGTAAACTTGCTGCTTTAAATACCT